>NC_081218.1:11004741-11306964 GCF_902713425.1 Acipenser ruthenus
TCCATGACGATGAGCAGGCACTTCCTCCCCTGGTACAGGTTCTCGTAGACCTCGACGATGCGCACTATGTGGGTGCACTGAGACGCACGGGCATGCAGCTCCACCTCCCTGCGTGCCTTTGCACAGTCCTGCAGCATCTGAGGGAGAGAGGGAGAGGACAACGTCAAGGTCAGCAGGCAGGAAACCAGAGACAGTGAAACACAGGAGACCGCTCCAGCATCCATATGTAATGCTCTCAATAGCGCAGACTGTAGAAATATAGAATATCCTTTTGATGGTGGATATTATTTCTGTAAAAGTATTTTAGAATAAAAAAAAATCAATTTTGGGTACTAAATTTCTGGTGCTGCTGCAAACCATGAAAAGCTTTTAAAAATAGAACGGAGTGGACATTTCTTGCGATTTACAATAGACTTAAACAAAAAAAAGGAGGGGATATGCTTGTAAGAAAGCTTTGCCTTGTGGAATTGGCCCTGTAGCTTACTGTAACAGGCAGCACAGATCTCTGCACAACGGCCTTTTTTATTTGAGCTGTGCTGCAGCGCAGAAGGTTAGTGTGGTTGATTTGGCACTGGGCCTGTAATAAATCAAAATGGCTCGTACAAAAAAAAAAAAATCTAGTTCAAGTTATAAATGCCATGCATCTGCAACATACTGTGAAAAGTTAGCCATGGATATTGAGCAACCCCTTGTGGCCAGTGCTATAAATGCAGAATACCCCTGCGAATCACATTAAAAACAAACATTGTCTCACACATAGCTTTGCTGGTGGAGCACTGACACCTTGTGGTGATATTTAGGTATGGCACACCCAAAGATTAGCCAGTGCTGTCTTCATTTGGAAGTTCTGATAACAGAATAGGCTTTTAGGATATTTAAATGCTGTTATTTTGCTTCCAGTACATATATATATATTTTTTTTTTTGACTGAAGCACCTCCCTCCCCCATTCAGTGCAGAAAAGGAATACTGCCCCTTTAAGTGCGGACCAATGGCATCCCTCCTTTGTATTTCCATGCCCCTAATAGTCCCTGCCCAGTGGGAGGGCGGGGGAAGACACAGAGAGAGAGAGAGAGAGAGAGAGAGAGAGAGAGAGAGAGAGAGAGAGAGAGAGAAGAGAATCTATTTATAGAACATAGGCTGCATGCTGGAAGCGTGTCCCGGAATACTGCTGTCCTGTCAATCAGGGTGACCACGAACCCCCAGTGAAAGAAACACTTTCTAACTGTAATCAATTAATGCTAGAGTAGCTGACCAACCAGTTTAGTAGAAATCATTCCTTCCAATCAGGCAAACAGATTATAAATCAATAGTAAGTTTTGTTTTTTTTTTAAAAAAGGCAATCATTTAAAAAACCTTTAGTAAATTATTAGGTTTCTAAATTCTCCTGAATGGGTCTCCCCGGGCCAGGAAGAATAATAAAGATTAAATTCTCCAGATCGACACTCGACATGGACGGGCCAGATTCTCAGAGCCATTTATAATAAAAAAAATTAAAAAATGGACCCAATGGTTATCAAATCAGAAATAACTTTAACACTTAATTTAGAAACTTGTGAAGAAGCTGGAGTTGCTTCTGATTTGTTTTAGAATTGTAAAAGGTTTTTTATTTATTTATTTTTTTCCCCAGACTTGAATGCCAATGAGGATTTGGAGTAAACAGCCTTGAGAATCTGGCTGACAGTACTCTGCAAATTCACCCGATATGGACCCCAGCACCTAAGCATGCCTCTGAATTTACAGTAACATAGTTATACACACACACACACACACACGCGAGATCAGAGGAGTGCTGCATTTCTTCCCTCACATACAACATTAATGTGATGCAGCACCATCCTCATAGTACTGTTCAGTATTGTAGGTTACAGTATAGCTACAGTGCATTTTTTTCTGTTAGCCACCTTGGAATGAGAAAAAAGGAAATCCGGTTGGGTTTAAGCTTGGATCTTCAGCACCTTAAGAGGGGAAGAGGGGTGACACACTCCAGAACATGCACAGACAAACAGCACCGAGCTACAGAGCTGTGCATGACAGCACCTGGAAAGAATGCAGCAGCCACCAGCCCCTGCAAGGCATACCGATGGTGGTCGAGGGCTACGGAATCCTCGCGCAGTTACCGGGGACCAGGCTGCCAGCATTCCACAGAGGGCCTGCAGCTATCCCAAGAATTTCCGGGAAGAAAGGAGAAAGCTGTTGCTCTATTAATAGGAATGCTTTCACAGAAGGTGGCCTGACACTTTACTACAATTTCTATTTAACTATGAATATGAACTAAAACTTTTAAGTCTAGCAGACAAACGTTAGGGCTCGTGCCTTCATCAGTAACCGACTATATGACATTACCCGCACTGGAGAGAACTACAAAATTATTTATACTCAATATGTGAAGTATGATATATGTATACAGACAGTCATAACTTTGCATACAAAATGACACACGATTCAAACTAAGCTGCTCAGCTTTGATAGGGAAATCATCGGACTGATGGCAGATAAGGAAAGTGACCCACTGCAAGCTTGCTTTTTTATAAACACTGACCAGAGGCTGGCACCAATGGATGAATGCACGTCCCGTGACACTGAACTAACTGTACAGCTGGCAGTAACAACCAAGCATTGTACTGTTGGTCCCACCCCACCCATCCCTTCTATTTATACACACTGATCATCCTCTCATCACAGCTTTTCCTGATGGATATCGGCACTTTAAAATCCACCCCCAGCAACCTTCTTTGTATCACAACCTAATCACCCATCCAGACAACCACTTCTTACAGAAATACTTCCCCCTGCATGTATTTTATTGTATACAAAAGCTAAATTTCCCCCCCGTCGACAGATGGTAGGTAGCAGACACTTGGTTGGCAGGTGCTTCCCTATACAGGACTGCGCAATCTTGTGTCACGAGTATGTGGAGTGCAGACTGCTGGCTATTCTGTGAATCATGAAAGAGCTACAGGTGGGAATCACTAAAGAATGGTCAAGTATCGCTCCAGACCTCACAGGCTCATCAGTGGAGAGGCTCACCCAACTGGCAGGCGTTTCAGTTCTGTATAAATCAGCAGCTGCAGATGGTAGCACAATCAGAATTAAACAGCGTCAGCCAGCAGAGCCCTCTGTAAGGTGTTTCTGTGCTGAATGACTGCACTGTTGCACCCACAAGCCAGGTCACAGGAAGCATGTGACACCCTGTCCAGTCTCAGCAAGCCAGACGGATACACAGGAAGACAGGATAGAGAATCAGGGCAAAAAGCAACACAAAAAAACCACACAGAATCTAGGTCACTTCACTCTTGTTTTTTTGTGTGTAGCACACCCAGTTCATGAAGTGGGACACAGACATAAATCTGAACAGGATGAACGCAGACGGCATGATTGAGACATCAGCACGTTCCACTCCACAGTTAAGAGGTATAATTAAACTACTTCAGCAGCCAGTTAGAGGTCCAATTCATTAAAATACCTGACTGGCTCCATGTCTGCAGTCTGTTTTATGGTTGTAGTTTAGTTAGGTTAGGAACATCACAAATCAGTATTCTCCCAGAGAATAACAGATAAGGCCATGTCAAGCTACAGTAGTATTGTATGCAGTCTCATCCCAGCCTACTGTAATTAAGCAGATCTTGGAAACCACAGGGTGCAGCGAGACCAATTAAGATCATTAAAAAACACTGCATGGCTTGAATGGCTGTGTGCTGGAAGCCTTATCTGCAGTTCTACTGTTAGTGTTGCTTGGGATAGCCTCAGGCTGCTTGGCTTGTTTAGATCTTAGATAGTTATGACTTTACATTCAGAATGCAGCCTTTCAAATGGCTTTATATTGAGGCAACCATCCAGACAGACAGTGTCCCATAGGAGAGACGGTGTCTGCACCAATCATAACAAATGTAACTTGGGATCAGACTGAAGCCTGGCATGGTACCAGCAGCAAGATGTGGGATGATTGGAAGGGTCTACCAAAACGCATTTCGCGGAAAATCAGGCAATTGAGGGATCACTGTGAAATCCACCTCTCTTAGGGGCTAATGCATACCAGACTATTACAGAGAGTAAAAAAATAAACCTTGTTTAAATGCACGACTGCACAATGCAAGCGACGCAAACTACTTATCTTCCTTCTGTCGATAGGCTTTTTTATTCTTTCGCCGTCCTGTGTGGATTGCATTTAGGCAAAAAAATAAGTCCTTGGACAAATAACAATTTTCCAAAAATACTCAACTTTCTTGTTTACTGTTCAAATGACAACGGTGTTTTAAATCAGACTATCAGTGTGTCTGTACTGGCTTTTCTGTGACCTGTACTGTACAGACTGTAGGAGGTGGTACAAAGTCAATGCTGCATTTTGATTTAGGTTGCTGAAATCTAGTTTTCACCATTGGAGGTAAAATACCAAAAATGGACGACAAAGTATATTTCGGCTGAAGATTGTGTCTAGATATTTCCCAAAGAAAAACTACATGCAGATGCAGGCGATTGTTTTTCACATCATGTAATGAGACACTGGAGAAATCCGATTGATCGCTATTTAGATTCAAAATTACACATTAAAACGAAACTATACGGTTTCCTATTCTCAGCAGCCGAGCCTTTTTATTTGTATGGTTTCAGAGAAGGAAAGCTGACTTCCCATATTTAATGTAATTTTGCCTGTTTATTAGCCTGTGTGTTCAGTACGATTCTCTGTCATTTCTGCTTTATTTATCATGCTTGCTAACTATTCCGTTTTTTTTGTTGTTGTTGCCAGAATAGGTAGAGCTTTGTACGCAGACACTTGTGCAAGACGCATTGGATAATAACTAGTCTTGAGGAGTCTTTTCAGAAGCCGTTTAAAAGTAAGAATAACTAATAAATGATCTTAGCTGAAACAATCATACAGAACACATGTAACTACATTAAAATGAGGGAAGCAAATAATTTGGAAAACAGAGTTCAGATAAAGCATCCCTTTAAATTAGGCCTGGAGGTAATCTGAAGGCTTTCTTGCGAAACACAACCCAGTTAATAAATTGTCTTCAGTCACATGAGAGCATAAAGAATGCCACTGTTCTGCTCCTTTAGCAATGGCAGTGCAGTAAATAAAAAAAAGCATGATCCTTTACCCAGGCCTAGACCAAACACACACACAGGAAGCACGGCCAGGACAGAGAATATTTCATTAGCTTGGATGATAAATAAGCTGCAGGGCTTATGAGAGCGATGTGCAGGGCTGAATACTTCAGGGAACAATACACAAAAGCAGATCCTGAACAGTCAACAAGAGATACAGCACTACAGAAAGGACCTTATTGTCACTAGGTTTCTATAAATATAACAGATAAACGGCTGTCTTCATTTAACTGAAAACTAAATATTTAAAAATAAAAAAATGTTTTCCCCTTCCTTTCATGTTTTGATGTTTGCAGTAATTGTATTCTGCTTTTCTTT
The DNA here is from genome assembly GCF_902713425.1 of Acipenser ruthenus. Classification (NCBI taxonomy): domain Eukaryota; kingdom Metazoa; phylum Chordata; class Actinopteri; order Acipenseriformes; family Acipenseridae; genus Acipenser; species Acipenser ruthenus. Next base: position 11,010,168 of record NC_081218.1, read on the forward strand.
ACTATTGCTCAGTCTAACTGGCTGCCATCTTGCTCGCTGTTGGTGTTTTACAGGTCTGTCTGTTTGCTTCAAGGTTCTTGAGAGATCATGTGATATGGTTTTCAATTCGGCTTTGTGTTCCAGTCAGAAGCAGGTGGAGCCAGCAGGTTGGAAAGGTGGCCAGGCTCATACAGCAAACCGGCACCTTAACTCTCTACAGGGGTTGGAGTCAACTCCAACTCATTGTTAAAATTCAAATTCCCCATTAGGAATGGGAATTGGGAACCGATTTTAAAATGGAATTGGAATACAGTTCCTGGGTATCATCTTCACCTTCCTTGGTTCATAATCATCATCATGCCAATTAGCAGCTAAGCAGTTAAGGAAATCTAATATTTCTAACACAATTGTATCAGAGCAGAATTCCCTACGCCAGATTCCAAAAATAGTTTCCACTGCTCGGTTCGTCTGCCAAGAAGCATCCCCCTCCGCCGTGACCCCGAGGGAAGAGTGGAGACGCCGTTCACTCTGCTGCTCCACCGAGAGGGGGGCAGGGCTTACAACAGGGCTGCCAAAGTGGGTCCTTCTAGACCTGGTCTTTTCCAACCCTGTTAATTGTTTAATTGAACCAACCTCAGGTTGAGACCCTGAAGCAGTTCATTATCTCATTAGTTAAACCTGGAGCGCAGAAGCCCTCCAGGACCGTGACTGGACACCACTGGCTTAGATAACCCTTACCCATTACTCCACAGACCCTGATTAGGAGCAGGCTGCCGTGGGGAAGGTTGCACACAAGGATTAAACAATTTCAATTTGGTATCCACATTTTACTTTTGTATTTGTTTCAATTTTTACATTGGTTTTCGCCTACAGTATGCAATGGTCAAGATCAAGATGCTATAAATGAAACGTTTTGAAACCAATGCAAGATACACATGAAACAGTGCATTAATGGTTAAATGTTGAACTTAATACTATACATATACTGTACTGTACATTAGACTTTCTTAACCAAGTTAAAACTAATTCCATGCAGGAAGTGAAACACAGTGAATTGAGGTACAGCTGCTTTATAAGAAACCATATCAGTAAGTTGTAAAAGTCAATGCAGGTTATTTATTTATTTTTTTTCAAAAGATTTTTACTCCATTCAAAGCGTACGTTAGTCAAGGTTTTCAATATGAGAAAAAGCATCTGTTAACACTGCTTTGCAATATTGTACACGGATTGGAAAGACTGTTTGTAAACCCTGGGCTGGATCAAACCTCTCTGTTCTCATAACACGAAACACTGCCAAAGCCCTCACTGAAACAGACTGCAGCAATAAACACACACAGAGACACATGAAGTCCTGCCTGCAGACACTCGAGAGGCTTTTGTTTTCTTTTACAAGTTTGGAAGATTTATGTTTACACAGCTCAGTGGATCCCTGTGTGTTTATTCACTTGAACTGCTGAAGCAGTCTGCAAGAGTGAGGAGTTCATGAGGGAGGAACTGAAACTGTACAAGGCATTGAGGGGGGAGGGGGCAGTTGGATTGGTAAGATTGATCCTGCGCCAAGCTTGTGATGGGGGGTTGGTAATGAAAGGGGGGGTTGAAATGTGGCCAAAACCAAGTCTTGATGATGTATCCCCATTAGCAAACAAAACTCCAAAAAACTCCAAAAAACACTCACTTCCCCAAAGGAATAGAAAAGCAAAGTGTTATTTCAAGAAGAGCCTTCTGATGTGGATCCTGAATGAATGTGAACAGTTAACATTTTAGGGAAGTGAGAATTTACAATAAATTTTAAAAAATCAGGTTACGCAAACTTCCTCTCCATTACAGGATGTAAGAAAACAAAACCAAAAAGAAAAAAAAGGCAGCTACAGGAAGTTCCAAGAATAAAGGTTTCTTTATTTATTTATTTATTGGATGACAATTCCTTTTAAACCCTGTTACAGTACTGTTTGAATTGAATACCTCAGACGTGTTGCTTTAAAACCGCTTTCATATCTATTCTTCTGCAGGACCAGTAAATAAATAACCTCGGGGTACAGTGCAACATAAATGGCTGTGGCAATACTGGTCCATTAGACCACGTTGTTGCATTTAAAAACAAGCAATTCACTTCCAAGGACTGGCACATGGTGTATGGATATACAGGTTCATGCAGTAGTTTAATTAAGCCCATCCACGCTGGTACCCTATAGCTGCCCAATTAAACTCTTAGTAAAACCCTGAATGGCTCACACTGCAGTGTAATCAGTCAGCAGTCCCTGTATGTCTTTATCAGCTAGCATCAAAGATCACAGTAGTGTTATTTCAGCCCCACACCTCCCTTTTGTAATGTCATTCCTGCACTTGAAGAATCCCTTTGTGACTCTTAGATGAATAAAAAGGGTGGCATTAACATGATGACGGCTGTCGGTATAAAAGCATTTGAGAATTTAACAGCACGACGTATAACCCACATATTTCCGGCTTGCGTGATGAAACTGTGCCTCATGGCTGTGCAGTGATTCCCTAGTTAGGATTAGTGTTGCTTCTGCATCGCTCCCCTGTGCTTGCTTGTGCACTTTATATCCATATTAGAATTCAGATGAAGACACTGTAATGACGGAAATTACCAAAGAGAATCCCTGTGGCTCAGAGTTGATTCAGGCACCATCATCCTCCCACCACAGCACCGGTAAGCACTCCATGCAGTATCCTATTAACACTCCCTACAGCAAGCCTCAGATAAATCCCATTACAACAGTTAGGGTTCCCAAGGTCAGGCTACTGACAAGGGCTCTGCAGTACGCTGATCAGAGGCTTGGTGTGTTTCATTATGCAACCCCAATGCAGTCACCCTGTCCTATTGTTCACACAGAAGGTTAATCATCCCATGCTTCTGTAGCAGCCATGAATATTACATATACTTTACAAATGCCAGTAATAGAAGTTTCAGCACCTATGAAATATAATTTCACTGTTACAAGACTTGGCCTGGGTATCAGCTTCCTGGACTGGGCATTGAGAATATCCAAGGCTACACTGCATCTGTGCCAAGCCAGAGCTGTGGAGCCAGGCACTGACTCAAAACCAGCAGCATATTGAACAGGCGTTTGCTTAATGTCACTTTCCTTGATTTGAAACCATTGTACTGAGAAATGGTTATTTCTAAGCGTTGCTCATGCAGTACAGCAATGAATGGAGTATAAATTTTAACTGCTGAATGTATTTTGGTGGTTTGACAAATGCGCGGTGATGCACCAGCCCCACACAGAACCGGTCCATTCAGTTTGATCATAGGCTTGTCTAAAGTTAGGTCAGTCCCCCTTTACTAGAAATATTCTTTAGAAGACAACAGTAAAACCTCATACAGCCTACAGGCAAAGGACGATGGTCAAAATGCATTTTAAACAAATAACATTTCATTAAATAAAAGACAGCTTCAACTTCGACACTTGCTGCCCCAATATTAAATCAGAAAGACACCAAATGGTCCGTGACAAAGCAGCAGCAGCCGCCGCCGCCAAACCTCTGAATACCAATAGAGCTGTCCTTCAGTGACAACCCATCTGCCAGCAATCCATTCAGCCTTCCAACTGCTGCCGCTCTGCGGGATCATGGCAGATGTGTGGGCCATTCACCTTCTAACAATCACACACACAAAAGAGGCACTCGCCACCAAAACAAAGAGAGTGGAGGGCAAGAGCAAGGGGGATCCACCTGCCTTTGGCCAGCTACAAGAGGCAGGGGAGATAGAGGGATGGTTCAGCTTTGTAAACCTTGGCAAATATACTGGATATTAATATACAGAAAGAGAAACATGCAATACGATTATTAAAAAAAAAATCAGTCTATTATAACGGGCATGTAAAAGTAGCACAAAAAATGGGTTGATTTTCTGTGAAATTCATTGCGATAGGATTCAAACTTTGTTAAAATGTAAAATTACAATATTTTGCCACCAGGTGGCACCAACCACCATTTAAAAAACACAGAGAACATCACATTACAATCAAATGTAAACATTCTACTTTGCAGTGGGAGTCATTTCAGAAATGCCATGGTTATTTGCCCCCTGAAGCACATGGCTGTGCAATCCTTCTCGTTTCTAAAAACACACATAAAAGGGAGGTGGGGGGGCTATACTCAGATTTATTACTGCTGTGTAAACATGTCAGAAAAACCCATGATAAACATTTCCTGCCTTATAATCTACAGGAACATCTCGTCCACCCACTAAAACCTTAAGGCTGTGACCTTTTCACTCAGTCAGTGCACAGCAGAGTGAATATCCAACAATACAGCGTGGGAATGGGGGAGGGATGCAGGCTGGGAAAGGAGCTCCTGGAAAGACTCTCAGGCGCTCGGATCATGGTAACGTTTACAAGACACTGAGTTTCTGAATTAAAAACCTCAAGAGATTCCTTTGCTTTTCAACTACGGAACTAAAACATCTTAGTTTAAAATATATATATATATATATATATATATATATATATATATATATATATATATATATATATATATATATATATATATAAAATTTAAAACCACTGTACTCAAAGATGAACGAAAATGTCATCTGTTATCATAGAGCAGCGGTTCTCAAACTCTCCTGCACTGTGAGACCCCCTAGTTCTACCAATAAAAATGACTATGCAATATTTTTTTACAGCCGACAGTAAAAAAAAATACAAATAAATAAATAATAAAATTACAAATGCTTCTAGTCTGCCACGGTTTACGCGATCGTACCACAAGGACTACAGAAGTGCATCCCACTGACAGGACAAGCTGGTTGCTTGGTAACAGTTCAGAACTTTCAGACAAAGGCAGGTAGGGCGAGGGACTCATTGGGAGTACCAGGTGGAAAGAATAATAATAATAATAATAATAATAATAATAATAATAATAATAATAATAATAATAATAAATACATTAACGTACCTGCTTCTTAAACTGAAATGTTTTTATTTCGCAGGTATTCGACACATAACTTTGTTTTGACCGCTCCTTCTTTCCACTCCTCCCTTTTCTATTTTGATGCCAGCTGCTGTGCTCCGTGTACAAACACCGGAAATCGACAGCTTGAGACCAGTTTGAGAGATGAGTTTTCCAGTCGACTAATCATGCCTAACCCGACGTCATGAGTTGCCAAATAAAAAGTTCCAGGCAGTGGAGTTGCAGGGTTCAGAGGTGTGTGTAAAGAGCACGTGTTTTGTTGGATATTTACTTTTAAAACACAAAATACCAGACACATTTGATCAATTTTGTATTACACGGTTATGTAAAAACGGTATGCATTTATTCATCGGTTAACCTATTCCATCCCTAGTTTGTAGAACCTGTATTGTAATGTCACTTGATAATTACAGGGAGGGTGCAGTAAACACAATAGACTTAACCAAGTTTATTTTCCACACTAGTTTTTTTTCTCCTCATTTTACTACTTTATCTCCAGAGCCATATCCTGAAAACATTTTCAAAACAGATCCACAGTATATATTGTAGTGGACAGATTATTTTCTACAGTCTTGTTTTCAGGAAAATAAAACATGTTAAAATGTGTAACATTTCTACAAAACCAAAAACCTGCAAAATCATCATTCACTGAGACTGTTCCCTGAGAGCCAGTTTCTCCAAAATCTGATTATTTTCTTTTACTGGAATTGTATTAGCTGGGAAGAAAGCCAACATCTAACCTTTTTTCTTATAACAGCAGAACAATCAGCCCATTGAAAAACCGGCTGTTTCTAGAAATGGCTTCATTTAGGAAGCGAACGGTGTATAAGATTTTCTTCAAGACTGAGATCATGGTAGGTAAACACTGCTGGTCTCTTATGCCTTGAGAACGGTTGAATTGTAAGATTCATAGGACTGCAACGAAGGGTACATTTCGACCTTCGAAGGTTGGGAACACATTAGCAAAGGAAGGTTCGAATCGTCGATGGTACTCATTTGCATAATTTACCAGTGACGTCACCATAGCTACTTGTTTATATTTGATTGAAAATCTTAATACGAATAATAATATGAACTTACGCTTGTCAAGTGACCCCAGAGATTGCTTATGCCTCCATGATACGAATCGCTTGCACAGTTTGCATTCAACTTTTTTTTTGGTTGTCTGGGCATTTAACAAAAAAAATCCCAAACAGCAGAGGGGTTGCCAGACATTTCTTGAAATACAGCTTTGCTGTCGAGATGGCGAATGAAGAAATTAAAGGTTTGGCTCTGGATAACACGAGCTGGAGCGGGGAGGGGTGGACGGTGCTCAGTTTTCAAAATTAAAATGTGTGTTATCGTATATTTTATAGGTTTCAAACATATTCTACCACAGCACTTCTCTTACACCGTCTTGTACGCGAGGTATTCAGTACATATTTTACTGAAGCACTACAACCAGGTGCGAGCCCACTGCTTTGGATACTATACCGTGCTCCAGTTGTACGTAATGTATAACAACGTGGTAGCGGATTTTATTAACAACTTTTGTTTATGTAATATGCATTATACAAATCAAAAGATCGAATTTTGCAATGCGAGTGACATTTAACGTGTGATTTATAGTATTAACACATTGTAAAACTGTTTCTGTTAACAGGAAGAAAAAAAAAAAAAACAAGATAAAAAAATAATAATAATAATTCTGTGCGTGAACCTTCGAAGGTTTAAAACAATCTTCGAATCCCTGGCTAGCGAACGAACCTTCGAACACAGTCCTGAAGATTTACTGTATTACTGGCAAATTTCCACATGGGTCCTGTGGGGCAACATGGCAGCACACACACAGGCAAATCTCAAAGCTTCACATGTGTGAAATGACCGCAGTCATCCTACAAAACATCCTTGACCGTACAACAGATACCACTCAACTCCTTTAATTATGTCACCATCACAACCTTTCTAACCGATTATTTTGCTACACACTATAGTTTTAACTGGCGATCATGAAAAAGAGCGAAGTTACAAGTGAAAATGTAATTAAGGTAATTCTCTAAAGAAAAGGCGTAAAATAGCAACAATTTACTGAAGAGTAGTGGACTTGGGACCTTTGCTTAAATAATGTAGTGGTGTTTTAATTGTATATAGAGGGTACATGATAGTTTGAAGTGGGTAACAAAAATCAAGAAGTGACAGAAGATGGCCACTGAGGGGTGAAACTCTAAATTGGGCAAGGTCTTTCCACAGGAATGGATTACAGTTAAACCAGTGTGGCAGAATCCGGTGTGCAATTTAGTGTGCCATTTTTGCAGAGCGCATGGGTATTTGAACTGTCCACTAACTTACCACAGACTTCCTGCACTGTACCATGAGAAAGAGGCGGCTAGTTAAAACTAAAAGATGTATTTTTACATCAATAGAGTCAGCAACCATTCACAATTCCTCTCCTGAGAATGTAATCTAAAACAGTCAACTCTGAAGGAATTCCCCAGCTTTGCCTTTCCCCTACAGGAAGTTGGTGTGGCTTCGAGACAAAAAAAAAAACCCACAAGCGGTTAGTGCATACAGAGAACCTGGTTTCAAAAGCCCAGCTCTGTAGAAAGCGCCACACAGTCAGTTACTGCTCCATTACCACTCCCTTGTGCCAGCAGCAGACAATCAGATTTATTTATTAGATTTCCATCTGGACTCAATCCACCATTTTATTTTTTATTTACTTTATATTGTTTTAGTTTTATTTATTTTATATGTTTTTTTTGGCCAGATCTAAATTAAGTGCAGCCAGAAGCACAGTTCTGAAAAGCACATTCAAATAAAACTGACCAGAAACACAAACAATGCCAGAATAAATTATCTGAACTATTATGAATAATCCCATACTAATGTTGCTCCTTTTATAATAATAATAATAAATGCACTGTGGAACACCTGAAGTTTCCAGGCTGCTTCCACAGATCACAGCTCTGCATGCTAATTGATTGTGAAGGCTGCTGATGGAGCTTACAAACTTGCAGGCCCCAGGAGGCTGGTAGAAATCCGTTAAAGGCTTAAAGTTAAGAGAGACATCCCTGGGTATCGGCAGATGAGAGAAAGGTAATGTGCTACAGAGGCTTTACTGTATCCACCCCCAGGGGCTCATCAGGGACCCAGAGGGGGGTTCAGTTTGTGACACGAAGGCCGTGCGTTTGCAGACTGTGAGTGTGACAGCTTGGGGGCTTCTTTAGTGATTAATGGTACCGACGGTATCGCTCATGTGTGTGTCCGAGGTGTTTCTAGATAGCGCTGTGCAGAAGATTGCTTCTATGTTTCTGTTCATGTTGGCAGATGTCAACCATGAGGACCAATTCAGGCAAACATGCTTACACACCTACTCCGCGTCACCAATGGCTAGTGGAAGCAGGGCAGAAAAAACAGTAGAATGCCACAGTTTTGCGTTTCTCCATTGGCACAGACAATACGAGGGAAGTTTGTGTGGCTTTGAGTCGAGAAACCACAAGCTCTTCCGCAGCACAGAGGGTTTCTAACTCCCAGCTCTGCAGCGGACTTGCTTAATGAATCCCCCGCGTAGTCATCTCCGTTACTGCATCAGTGTCAAGAGACCGACTTCTTCATTTTGTTACTTGCTATTGTTTTCTTAATTTATTAACACCGCCCTAATGACACCAGATCCAGCAGACCGACAGACAAGTGAAAGAAGAGCAGAAAGCATGCCGTCCTAGGTTTTATATAACCCATGATCCACAGGACGCTATGGCAAGCATGCACCTAATGAGATTATACTGTGAACAGGATATTGCCATAATGGGCTAAAACGCACCCAGGGGACAGCAAAAGCATTTGGCTTTCCCCCCTCAAGGAGGGAGGCAGACATCCACACAGGACCCTACCAAAATGATATTTTAGCACACTGTTACCTTGAAGCATGCTGTAGTACTGGAGTAGGCACCTCCAGTCCTAGAGTGCCGCTACATTACAGTTTTAATAGGTCTAATTAAATGCAAGCGCATTACAAGCTGGTCGGGGGGGGGAGGGGGGGGCTGGGGTTAATAGGTTCATTATAATAATGAACACGGTGGGAGGAAAGACCTGGACAGGAATTATTGACGGCATTTATCATACACTTTTGCAGACTAAAAAAAAACATTGAATAACCTGAATTAAAAAATGAGTCTTAATGAAGCTTCCACCAGGACTAGGTCTTACCTAAAAGTCAATATTAGTGATCTCAACAGCTCCATTGCATCAGCAGATGCTGCGCTGGGGACTTTCTTTAATGTTCCATTGCAAGCATGATTTGCTCCGATCACTTACAGCTGATTAAGCGTAAAGCAGTTGTGATCACTCACTACCCTCTCGGGTTTTATCCAGTTCACCAACTGAACACTGGAATTCAGTCGGTCACTGGTGTGCAATCAGCGAGTCCTGAAAGCAATCGTCCAAAGACACATGACCTTTAGAACACATTTAGGTTGTATTGAATTCATAGCGCCATCCTTCAAACTTGCTGTCAAACTTTTTTTGGTTAAAAAAATTACCAAGAAAGGGGGGGAAAAAAATGTGAGTAAATAGTAACATCTTAAAAAAGGAAAGCAAAAGAACATGACATTTAACCAGACTACACTGCACTAGGTCACAGTTGCTGTACTATTTTTTGCTCATTATTTTTCTGCATTTGTAAAGCCCAGCCTTGAATGCGGGCATCTCTATAAATATTAAACAAAGCATGGAGCTCAGCGAGATATATGTCCCTTCTAAAAAAAAAACTCAAAGTATGACTCTCCCTGGTGTATTTTTATAGACAGAAATACACTAAAAAGGTTCACAATGCACTCTTCAGCGTCTGACTTTCAAAACTCGTTTAGATCAATTAGGTACACCCCCTGGTCGGCAGTACTTAACATTACATGACTCAGCTTCTATGACATGGCTCGCTTTGAATAAAGGTCATGCAAATATGTATTCCATAATGTCCGATGTAAATACAATTGACACGAAAGCAGAAACAAGACAGGATCAGGCTACCTCACAATGTGATGCTCTGATCCTACTGTTGATCCCCAGGGCACCATGCAACATGGAACACAAACTTCAGAACCAAGAATGCTGGAATTAGAATTCAGATTACGTAGGGAAGGATCACAGATAGATACCATGCGAGGTTGCTCAAGTGCTGCAATATTCATATATAAAATCCACCTTGCTGTCCCCAGCCTCTCAGGTATGTTTGGAATGAGTTTAATGACAAAGTGCTGATTTTCTTGTGCCAGGGGTATTGTAACTCTGTAGCTTCAGGACTCCAAACCTTTTGTCTTCATTTTGGATTTCACAACCTTCCTTCGCTACTCTTTAACAATATCCAAACACTGCTCGGGGTTGCCCTTTGAGCTGGCTTTCTTCAACAGGTGTCTGTACAGCAGCATAAACACTAGAACCTGTTCAAAGTTTGCTTCCAGTTACTAAGCCTCCAAAAGGGGGGAGGGGTATCTTTGTGTTTGTTCAACACTAGCAGAGCAATAACCACCACAGGTATACACTATAGCAGACCTGTGGATAACGAGCGCGCTTTGATATCCTCATTTAGCAGATCAATATACAGACACATGCTGGCTTTACTGCTATTCGATTCACCCTAAACTTTACAGCACAGAAGAAACATTTGCTTTAGCAGAGCACTGCACGTTATCGGACTTGACAAGCTGTTACAGTGCCACCCTACAGCAGTTTCGGAGCAGCTAAAATAATGCTAGACGAAACTGAGTAATTATACATTAATAAATAATTAGTGTTATGGTTAAGGCGTGCCACTCCACCTCTGAATATTGTATTTTTTATGTTGCTAACACTACACAATACTTCTCCCCCCCCATGCTCATGAAAGGAAGCAGATCTGAACTATAAATACATGTTGGCTGTATTTGAATTGGACCACCTGCCACTCACCTCAGTGTTATTGTAAAAGGGACTGAGCTAAGAGGATTGATTACTGCTCGCTCACACCTGCCTTATGCTTATCAACACATTGTATATTAGGTCACAGAAAGAAACCAAAATTAACCCCTTCAGCCCAAGTTCTACATAACCTATACAATATAACACATAACCTCGGAATGGAATTCAGAAATGAGGCTGTGGGTGATTTTACAGACCGTAGATGATTTCACAGTGCCCAAACCAAAACAACCATAGCTTCAGCAGTCAGGAAGTAATTGGTTTATTCTTTGGTTCTTTGCCTTGAAATACAGTTTTCATGCCATTACCAGTCCAGGTTTTGAATCCAACCAAGTCCTAAATATTTCACTGCGAGCGTAATTATATAAACCCTGGATTTATTGCTATGCAGAAAAAGTCCACATTCCACTTTGCCTGCTGCATCCACACAAGTGAAATGTAATAAATAAACGACACAGCTAAGCCGACAGGGAGAGCTGGGGTCAGACAGCATGCAGCTGCAACCAGGAGCTGCTTCCTTCCTCTCGCCACTGGGTGTAAAAAGGAACTTCTCTCAAGCAGTAATTTCAAGAGCGACGCCAGGGCGGCTAGTAGGAGATAGCTCATACAGTCCATTACCTCCGATAAAAAATATAGAAAAAGCAATAAAAGAGCACAAACACCCGAGATAACAAAAGCGGCCTCAAATTAAAAGCTTTGTGTACAGAAGCTGATAACTATTTGTGAGTTTGTCGTGTCATTCTGTCAACACTTTAAATGGTGGAGGTGACTTCCTAGCACGTTATACAATGGGAATGTTTCAGAGTGGCAGATCTTTAAGCTATATTAAGCTAGCTGAAATATTTCAGCAGTTGATATCACATTTTATTTGAATTTATTAAAAAAAAAAAAAAAAGGAAATACAATTCAAGAATGTATTTGTAGAAGTTCAGATTTTATTAATTGTACCGGGATACGTATCGAATCACAATCCAAGAATCGAGTTCTGTATCATATCGCTGTGAAACCAAAGGTACACCCCCTCTACTGCTCACAAAGACATTTCAGAGGCCCAGCATGTTTAGGGTTTAGATTCTTCCCGATGGTGGTTGTCATGACGATCGTCATTGCCGTCAGGTAAGAGTCATGGGAAATGCATTGTACATGGCAGGATTTATTATGCTTTTTAAACTGCGAGTCAGAGAAAGGTGGTGTGAACAGACATCACAAGCACGATTCTTTCTTCTATTTTAATATTTTGTTTTTTTGTAGATCGCTGGTCTTTGCAACTATTCGGGCCTGTGTATAGAATAGCATTTTAGCTTATTTTTAACTGTTTGGGCCTGTGTTTTATCACAGTAGTTTCTTGTTCAATATGTACAGCACTCCGAGGGGATTTGGAAAATTTGGAATGATTTGTTTTCTATACCTTAGTCAACTGCACAGAATCTTTTGTTGAGAATTAATATTTAAATCTTGATATCTTTCACTAATATTTGGTGTGTAACGATACCCAACGCAGATAAATATTTGATACTGTCCTCCCTCGGACCAATGACAACAGATTAATAATTCAAAGCATTTCATCACAAGTCCCATTACGTAAGATAACTGAGTGCCGGCCACATGGCCTCCATATTTCATGCCTCATTAAGATGTCCAGTGCGCACCGTACACAAGATCGAAGATACTTTTTATAGCAAACATGCCAATAACGCACTGTGTCACTGTGGAGAGATGCACTGGAGCTGGGCAGGTTGTGCAACAGGAGAAAGAGATGATAGAAGATCACAGGAACGTTCAATTACACCGTACAAAACCATCAGCTGTTTAAATAAACCACCTTCACATTTACACAATAAAACACAAATAGAACCGCACACCAGTCCAGCACCAAGTCTTGGGTTTCAAAACTCTATGAAGCATGCTATTTTAGTGATCAAAGAGGCAGGAGTTTGAGTTATCAAAGCCCTTTTAAAACACAGACCTCCCCTGTAGCAAACTTATCTGGTAGAGGCTTGGAGGTTGAGGAAAATTGACTTTTTCACCCTACTTTAGTAACTCACGGCAGAGCTAGCTGTAGCCAGCGTCCCTGAAAAATTGAGAATAGAATCTAACAAATCTGGGAAATGTAAAACAAACGGGTGAGTTTACATTGTGAAGTTGGAGCAGTTAAAACACTGCCATGACTGCATGCAAAAAAGGAACCTCTTCTCATTATCAGCATTTTCAAAGCTACTGAATCAACCCAGTCTGGTATTCAGGGTAAGAGCTACTTCACCATCCTTGCATGCAAATACTTCGCAATACAGTAGTTGGCAATGCTTCGGCATAACAGTATGATGTACCACAGGCACGCAGACTAAATGTCATTGGAAGACAGCAGCATATTAGCAAGCTTTGCTCTGTGTCCAAAACCATATCCAGCGTCCTGGATACTGCGACAAGCCAAATCGTAGCCTTCCAGTATGAAGTCATCACAACATCCCGCCATTCCAAGAGCTGTAAGTCATCAAACCAGGATGTGCCAACCCACCGCAGGTCCTGGTTGAGTAATCCAGGAGCTGACAGCATTACAACAGGCAGTTTACAAAAAACTCGAAACATGTGGTCAGAACTCTGGTAAAGTCAGAGCTGGATTTAGAAATCAACGCGATACTGGGCTGTGAGGATTCCAGCCTCTTATAAAGTAAAGCTAAAAACCCTCGCTGGTATGGAGAGAAGCACCAGGGTCTCTTCAAGGACAGAGTGCTATTACTGAGGTGTTGGGGGATCAATTCTATATTCCTGTCTGTTTATTCTGTCAACACACACCATCTTCTTAACCTTGAAAGAACACATGTGGCAGAGAAACAGTGGACACATTAACCGAAGGGCTTCAACGGTTCCGCGCTTTAAATGTTGCATACATTTCAGAAACAAAAAGTCTATCAATGCTTTAACCGGTAAAAAAAAACAAAAAAAACACAACATTTTCATGTTACAAAACTTGACTTTCCTTAAGTTGCCCTGAATTAAATGTACTTGCTGTGTTATTTTCCAATTTGAAGACGTCGTTCTCTTTTTGACCCAATGCTTATTTTAGCTACAAGAGTAAGGTGCGGTACAAAAAATATACTGCGTCTATAGCAGGGTTTAAGGCTGCGGACGGCCCTGCATGGTTTACCTGCCTACAGGTCATGGTACCTGTAATCAACCCAATGGACGCAAGAGGCCAGGGAATGTACTTGTCAAGACAACCCCCATCCCTTTTTGAAGCAATACTCCCTGCATCAAAGGAGCTTTTGTTGGTTCAACCAAAGAGGAACTGTACAGACTGCATAAGCTTTTGTCTTGACACAATCCAAAACCATCCAACAAGGCCAAAATGAAATGGAAAGTTTAACTGCTGCACCCAGGGAGCAGGAGAAACCGATCCCCTAATCTCGGCTGGAATTTCTAAGTTGAATCAGGCCATTCCATTGGCAGCCTGCCTAGGACGACGTTGACGTCAGGCACTTCCAATCTTTATTAGAGGCCTATTCTGTTTCATTTAAAGACATTTTCCATGGAAAACGCTCAGAGATATGCACATTAACAATGCAGTTCTGGATGCATCAACACATTCCCTTGTAATAGAAATGAACTTTCTGCCTTCCAGTAAAAGAAGACTCGGTAGAAGACATTTTTTTGTAAAACCTCACTAAGGGGTCTATTTTACCACTACAACAGTGGCTAAAATTGATATCAAATATGTTATTTATCATGTACACTGTGAAGCTCAAAGGGTATTAGATCCCAGAAACGTATTAAAAGACCACCCACGTCTCTTCACAGACAGTAATCTGCATAGTTAATGAAAACTGAATGTGTACATGTCAGATTACATTTTAACGCGTCATTCATTTTTAAAATCTGCGCAGAAATGCCAGGGTTCGGATTGAGGGGACTTTCTAGCGTCTGACCACAGCTGCCACTGAAACCCGATTTAAAACTGAAAAGATAAATATATAATGCAAGATCAACTACCTGAAACATGTGATTGGATTATAACGCTTATGGACTCCAATACATGTGGATCCTGCATGTAGTTATTTTTTGCTGTATGCACAAAACAAATGTAGAGATGGCAGTGTACGGTGTGGTTCTGAAAAGAAGCTGCTCAGCTGACCCATTTTTACAGCAAGCTCAGCAATTGTAATTCAGGATAGTTAAAGAACAATAATAATCTGCACAGTTACAGTCTTCCTGCTGGGCGTGCCAACTTGGAATTCCTCCAACAATTAAATCTTAGTTTTCATTAACCCCTCTCTTGTTCCACTTCAAACACTTAGTCAGCACTCACATATCCGACCCTATAAAATGTTGACTTCATTGACGGTTAAAAGAGTGTGACACATCTGATTATTTCATTTTGGCCCGTTCCAACCCTTGTCCGAATACAGTTGCAGAATATAGTGTTCGATAAGGCCCTAATGTCACAGTTCACTTGCAAATGAAAATGCTCTATCCAGGACATCTTTCCACTGTTACTGCATTTTATTATTATTATTATTATTTCTTAGCAGATGCCCTTATCCTGGGCGACTTACAATTGTTACAAGATATCACATTATTTTTTTACATACAATTACCCATTTATACAGTTGGGTTTTTACTGGAGCAATCTAGGTAAAGTACCTTGCTCAAGGGTACAGCAGCAGTGTCCCCTACCTGGGATTGAACCCACGACCCTCTGGTCAAGAGTCCAGAGCCCTAACCACTACTCCACACTGCTTTTATTTAGGGATGTTGATAAGCAGGTCAGTGGGATTAAGATAGCAGTTAAAGCACAAGGTACTAAGATCCGTCACCTTTTCTACTGTTTAACCTGACCCTCTCATTTCAATGTACCATGCTTCAAAAGGAAAATTCAAGGTCTCTGCTGTACAATTGACTTCAATATGCTGTTTGTTTTTTTAATCCTGGGCATTGCACGGTTTCTTTATTGAAAGCTTTTAAAGATTTATCATGCTCTACAGGGACGCAATGTTCCACCTTTGTTAATCTCCCACACCCATCTACACCCCAGCTCTCAGGATCAAACACACTCACAAGAGCATTGTTTTTTTTAAATCCAGCCTGTTTATGAGGTTTTTTGGGGAGGAGAAGATGTACTGTCTTTTTAAGCACCCTGATAGTGCTTCATTACCTAAAGGATCCCTCGTCAGTAAACCAAGCCCACACCTCTACAGGCGTACAAACCCAGCAGAAAAGTCTCCCTCCTTTCCTTGTACTGAATCAAGGAAAAGCCATCTTCCTGTCCAATATGACATTGATTTTAACATAAACAAGTTGATTAATAAGATGGTACATGACGTGGTTTTAGCACATGTCTGCACTTTGACCGCGATTTATGTGACCAACTGCACCTCTTTGACCAATTTGGATGGGAGGCATGTCCACAGGAACCTCATTACTGGATATCACAGCGTGAAAGGATGGTTTGTAGGGATCAAGACAATGCAGGAACAGATTTGCTGCATGGACTGTTCAATAGATTGGTGCAACATGAAGTCGAGATGACCTCCCTTCAAAACAGGGGTGGATGACAAAAACACACAGCGGGGTGTCACTTCGTAAACCCCTGTTTTGATGCTTTATATCAACGGACGATCATGACTTTGGTCTGGGTTTGATCAATAGGGTTTTAGGACATTTCAGGTAATTGCTTTTCAGAAAAACACATGACCTTTGTCTGGTGCTATGGTTCAGTAAATTCCTTTTATTGTTACGGGGGTAAAGATTGGGTAATTCCTGAAAGATTAATGCTCGGTTTGTATTACAAAGCTTTAACTTGAGTTATTTAAAAAATGCTGAATTAAAAAAAAAGTCTGTTATTCATTAAATGATTCCAGACTGCTGTTGACCTCTTTACCAGCAGTCTAAAACAGCATTTAAACCCCTACATCATACAGTCTTTAAAAGGGCTTCTGAGTTAACAGTGTCCAACACATCAGTTTACACAGAAGCAAAAGCAATAAACCACACAGACAGCCACGGATTACAGCACACCTTGCATAAAAAACCCTGCAATGCAGTCATCGCTTCTGCACAGAGAGCACACTGGAGAGGTGCTTGGCAGTCCGGCTCAGGATTCCCCACCTGTTTGGAGGCATCGGCACATGGCCCGCTCGGATACTAAAAACAGCAGCGCTGCAGTTATTAATACCCGCACTGTGCAAGGGGGCATGACACCGTACGTGAGTAATGGTTATTGGAAGTTGGGAAAGGGATGATGTCACCACTATTACAGTTAATGCAACATAAATCCCCTACGGTTCCCCAAAGCTTGGCACGAATGGATCAGGAGAATGAAAAACAAACCTCTTGCTACAAAGGAGAACACAAGGGAGCACACTCCACACTGAAACAACAGCACTGCAGTGCAGCCAACCTGCAGGGTGGAAAGGGAGGCTAGTGCCTTGTTTAGATATCTTTACTGACTTCATATTTCTATTTCACTTCAAATCTGACAAGAGATCCGATTAGCTGTGCAAAAAATACCTAAGAAGGGGGTTTCCAGCAACAGCTAATGCAGGCATGAGATGTTCCTGTCGACTCATAAAAAATGATAGCTAGAAGATCTTCAGGTCCAGACCAAATCCTTCAACGCACATCGTGTGCGGGTGTGGAACTATTCTGCAGCCCTGATTCCTGGTGCAATCACAATAATAATAATAATAATAATAATAATAATAATAATAATAATAATAATAATAATAGCTAGGCAGAAAGTCTACTTCAGTATTCTGTAAGCTACATTTGGATTTGTTCTCAGGTGAAATGAAGTGTTAAAAAGAGATATATTTAAATTGTGCCATTGTCAATCTGGTCTATAACTCCCAGCATTGCGTATGACAATGGTCTCATTGCTGTTTTATGTCATGTGCGTTTGGTTGGGATTTTGCTTGATTTCTGTTTTGATATATCATGCAGACAGCTAGGGATTCTCGGAGAAGAGGTTCACAGCTTTTCATCTTACCGGTCTGCTTCTTCAAAGCAAGGCCCTGCACGCAGCACCGTGCTTCTTAATCTCCGACTCTGTTTGTGAAGTTCACAACGCATCTCTGGTTTCCATAGCAGTCCACTGCAGTATTTGCTTACTGTCATTTACTGGTGAATAATTTTAAATGCTATTGAGATACAGTATGTGGTCATTTATTTGCATAGCTCTTCCCGTCTCTCTAATCTGGTTTGCTTTTCTGAGTCACTTCAATCGGATGTGTACAGTAAATCCAAGATGGGGACGCAAAAAAAAAAAGGGTTAGTGAGGATTGCTCCCTTTTTGTTTGTTTTTTTTTTAACTGTTGTCTTGGAGACTAAAGCAACAAAGCAAGAGAACCAATCAGATGAAACCAAATCAAGTAAATAAGCCGACATTAGCTTTAGGCTTTTTCCAAGCATTTGACCAATGCATACATTACTGTGTTAAATATTTTACATACACACATATCCATTAGGGTATAATTTAAGACTCCCATTGCATAGTAGTTTGAGCCATTCAAGCTTTTAATCAAAGCTTAATTGGACACACCACTTATTTTTTTACAGGTAACATAATGCGGGCTCAAAGAAACACCATGACTGTCTTAAACTTCTACACAACGGAAGCCCACATTATCCCCCTGTATATACATAACAATTAAATGTGTTATCCTGTGTATTTTTAAAGTCCCCACAAAGTAATGAGAGTTTTTGGGGGGGGGTTTTCCAGCGTGACTCGTCTCTTTCAAAAGGCTTTATTGAGCACTGGGTTTGTATCAAACAGAAACTACACCTCTTCATCGAGTGACAAAGATAGAATGGAGGAACAGGCTATTTGGGGAACCAAGCACCAGCTGCTCATTGACAAAAAATGAAGAAAAAAAACAACATGTTACCTACTTTACCAAAGAAAGGAAACACCACAGCACCAACCACAATAGAGAATTTTTTTATATATAGTCATAAAAGGAAGCATGTGCTTTGAGGGATTTAATTAAGTCACCAGGCCCAGAGTATGAGGAGATCTGTTGGAGCTGGCCCAGTACTGGTTAAACTGGTTTCAATTCCACCACTCCCATAAATGTGGAAAGAACACCCATGACAAGCAGAACAACTCTTCAAACATGGTGTTTTTAAAAGGGGGAATCTCAGTTAATTTAAAAAAATACAACATCGATCCCAAATAAAACAGCGGGGTTGGAGGGGCAAATGGGAGCCACTACCGATTCCTTTTTCAAAATCAATTCCCAAATTTAGTTCCTTCAAAAGGAACAGGGATTAATATTTTTGATCAATAATAATAGTTGCGAACTGCTTTCATTTGAAACCAATTTCATTCACTAACAGTGAATGCGAGGAGCTCATTTTAACACAATAATGCTTTGCAATTCTGATCAATGATGTGTTTGAATCGATTACAACTGAACAGGAAATTGTTTTTTTAAAAAGGAATTGGAATTGAAAAAAAAGGAACTGATACCAACCCTGGCGCCTTATAACCGCTTCTGTGGTATAAAAGGGAGTGGGGAGGGATGCCAAAGGAGAAACACAGTTTATGTGGTCATCTGTGACAGATTTGAATTAGCGCTTCTATCAAACTTGTAGCAGGATCCGTGTGTTTTCTTTCTGATTACACAGCAGCGTATGGAAATTCAGGTACTGTACTGGGAAACACAGTTAGTAATTCTAAGAAAAAACAAAACCACATTCCCCACTCCTTAAACCTACTAATAATGTGGCGCCAACTGTACTACACGTTCTTATCGTGGAAACAGTGTGATTAATAATTAGTCGGCGACATTTAAGTTAATGTGGGGAGAATTATTTTTTCAGAGTTCTTCAAGAAAACAAACAAGCACACACACAGGTACGTTTCTATGAACTGGTAGGGCCCATGGGGTCTGTACCACGTCAGAGCGCGTTGGTTTCCGGTTTTTTAAGTACAAACCAGTTTCTAAAGAAAACCCATGTACGGATAAGCAAGGGGGTATTTGCTTTGTTTCTTCAAAACACCACAGTAAATCAGTAACGATTACGTAAAGGATCCTATGTTTTCATACTGTTAAAGTGCTACATCAGTCAAAAGTAAATGCCTTACAGACGCCCTTCCACCCCACCACACGCACAAACAAACAAGCAGAGTGGCCCAAACAATAGTTATAAAGTAACTATATAGGACAGGACAATGATGAATCCCATTGTAACAGTGCGCCCTGTTTGTGTGTGTGTGTGCATTTAGAAGAATGGGTGAGTTTAAATCGGAAAAGTTTACACTCAAAACGAGAAGTCTACAGCTTTACTGTACAGGCCTTCAAGCCACGCTGTTTTTTTTCTTCTCTTATTCCAAAGTATCAATAATCGATACAATACATTTCTTCCTGACTGTTGTCATTTTATAACAAACGAAAAACAGAAAAAAAAGCATAAAAAGGCAGAGCAGGCTGGTGATAGAAAACTAGACTCAAAGTAACGTATAACCCGACCCCCCACATACTGTATCTACAGTCTTGTCGAATAAACACACTCTCCGGGGAAGCAAGTGGTTACTATTCATCATTTCTAAATAGCATACACAAAGTTATATTATAAACAGCTATATACAATAATACAACTAAAATATATTACTTATTTTGCATGGCAGTGTTTTTGTACTACAGTGTAACGACTGACACAGTACAAAGATTTAAAAAAAACACAAACAAGCACACACACACACACACAAAAATGGTGTTTTAAAAAGGGGTCTGTCTATAAGATTATACAGTGTGCTCTTGTGAGTTCTCAAACATTGGCTACCACCCTATGCCCTGTTCATATTGTCCGTACAGTCAGGCGAGTGTAGGGGAGGGGTTGAGAAAGTATCAAACACAACACCTAGGGTCGCTACAAAACAACGTGAGAATATATACCAATCAGGTGCACGGAAAGGAGGGGAAACAGACATTTAAACCACGGACGGACTCTTACCTTGAGAGCAAACTTGTCTCCCGTTTTCTTTGAGAAGATCTCCAAAACTTTTCCATTAATGCCCAGACCCAATACTTGGCTGGTGACCTTGTAGTCGTCAGTTATTGCGTTCTTCCTAATGAAAAGAAAGGGCTTAACGTGGTGCGGAGGGAACGCCGGTACTGTTGGATTGTCTGTTGGATTCAGATTGTGGGCATTCGACAGCATTGTAGATTCAGGAAGAAAGCTTTCAAGCAGCCCTCTTTCTTTCTTTCTTTCTTTCTTTCTTTCTTTCTGATAAATGTAATCACTTGCGCTGCCACTAGTGGCACTACGCAATTCAAACCACTGTAGCCAACGAAAACCGTGATTCAAACTCAGGAAAAGAGGATCCGTGAATCGTTTTTGTCGATCCTGGTTCCCCTCCAATGGTTACTTTCTTTTTTTTTTTTTTTTTTTCGGGAGATCGGAAACGCGATTAATTCCCCCTTCGCTCCTGTGTGTTATCCCGAGCTTTTAAAACAGATACACAATCATCCAGTCACACCCGGCATTAAAGATCACTTCCAACCACTTCTCCTGTCTTTTCTCGGTCTCTCTCTCTCTCTCTCTCTCTCTCTCGATCGCTCACTCGCTGTGCTGATCCGTGTGACGTCACAGTCTCGCTTGGGGTGATTCTCTCTCCCTTAAAGGCGCAGTCTGATGAGATAGTGTGCATTCACAAAACACTCGGGTTCCTCTTCATCTGTGAACGGTATGAATGCCAATGTTCTTGCAAACACACACATGCACATAATCATGGGTAATTGAAGAACATAGCCTAAATACCTGAAGGCCGTCCAAAACTGTAATATATATATATATATATATATATATATATATATATATATATATATATATATATATATATATATATATATATATATATATTAGCTCAAAGAGCCAGCTGCCCAACGTTTCGATATGTTGTACATATCTTTCTCAAGGGAGCCTGTGTTTGAATCAAAACATTGGAGGTATTTATAGGTTTTTGACGGCATGACAACTACTTGTTATTGTTTACATTCAAATTCATGATTTATTCTTACATGATGTAATGGTGTTCTATATATTGTGACATCATTTTTACTTCTATCTTTGAATCTGTATTAATTCCAATTAACACTACTTTACATAAACTTATATTTTTATTATATCATGCAATGCTGGCTCTGAGGATCAGTCTAGATTTGGCCTCCCCAGCGCATCAGCATGCACAACTTTTGAATGAATTTTGTTTATTTATTTAAATGTTATATATTTATTGAAGTTAATTAGTTCATTCTTTTCTGTTGAGTCCCGCTGGCATAATATCTCTCTCTCTCTCTCTCTCTCTCTCTCTCTCTCTCTCTCTCGCTCTATATATATATATATATAATTACAGTTTATATTAGATATATATATAAGTGAATGCAATGAGAAAATAAACTGTAACGCTTTTTTTATTAATGGGGGGGTGGGACGGACAATGTCACGTCTAACATGTTTTCTTAAGATAGGTTTGTAGTCTCTTATCACCAATAAAATGAAATGCCACTCAAACACACGTACATACTTGTTTCCAAGATTTTTTTTTTTTTTTTTTTTTTTGGCTACAGATTAAAATAACACATAGTTCAAGCCGCTTAGTGAATACGTTATGATTTATAATTGACAGGACTGATTAGAAACCGAATTAGATCAGAAACTTATCTTTATCTTGCACACGCGTTTTACCTCCATAATTTGAATGCCAGCACCTTTAATTAATTCTGCCTTGCTATTGGCTGCGTCGGACGCGCGTCAACAGGTGGTTGTAAAAAAAAAAAAAAAAAAAAAAAAAAAAAAACTTTTAATGAAGTGTTACTGTGTGGCTTTCTAACTCCACTAGATGGCACCAAAGGAGTGTGTGGCGCTTGAGCCGAATCCTGCAATTCATTTCTTTCCTCTCTCAAAACCAGAAATCAATCATGAGAGATCACAAGGGTGCAATAACACACACACAAAAAAAGATAAACTGTTATATCTCAATATACATTAACAACCATGTGTTTGGGATTTTATAGGGCTGGTGGTGTTTTTATTATTATTATTATTCAATATAATCGTTCTATATTATAAACTACAATAATAACTACATATGTTACATCATTAGAAACGGGAGAGTATTATTATTATTATTTATTTATTTCTTAGCAGACGCCCTTATCCAGGGCGACTTACAATTGTTACAAGATATCACATTATTTTACCTACAATTACCCATTTATACAGTTGGGTTTTTACTGGAGCAATCTGGGTAAAGTACCTTGCTCAAGGGTACAGCAGCAGTGTCCCCGACCTAGGACTGAACCCACAACCCTCCGGTCAAGAGTCCAGAGCCCTAACCACTGCTCCCCTATATGGGAAGTTTATTCCAGAATGTTGTAAACTTCAATGAAAAAAAACTTGGCCAATGTAGAAAATCAATCTTGCTGTCTTATCAGCACTAGTAATATTATCACTGATGGCCCGTTTAATTATATTGCAGCTCTGCAAAGTAACCAACTGCCCTTGAAATCATCCTGATTGGTGTAAAATGCATCATGAGTGGGAGACAGACAGTTTTAAATGAATTCCCCCCTTTTCCCCAAAAGGGGGCGCACCTGCACCACACACCTGCCCGTGCAGTAATGTGCATTGGAAATCTGCAGCAAAAGCCGGCCTGCGAATCTGACTCTCTGTGAATGAATATTCGTGACGTTTCTTTTTTAGAATTGTTGGTGCAAGGATGGGTCCCAGCATCAGGTCAGCCCAAAACATTCCATGTTGTTCTCTGAGTAAACCTAGGCATTAATGGGTTCAGCTAATGCTGCCTCCGCCACGTTACGATAACATACCCGCAATGGGTCATTTAGCGCTGTGCCGTTCCGCTCAATTAAGGATAAAAAGGCATGGCAAACAAACAAGCCCAAGTCAGGTGGTTTTAAAAGTCAACCCTGGGTGTGTTGTCACAGTATCTGGAGAACGGTAGCACGGAGTGGGGAGGGTATTGCGGGTGGGGGTGGGGTTATTGCTGGTGGGGGTGAGGGTATTGCTATTTAAATCTGGGAGGATAGCTACTATTTTCCATAACATGCATGAAATAATTTATACAGTTGAACTCAGTCTTTCTGTGTATCATGGTAAGAGGTGATGCTGTTCTGTCTCACAGGTACCAGCGACAGTGTATCAGCCATGTTATCATGTCTTCTGTTACTCCGGTAAAAACGAAACCCTTCCTTCAACGGAAAGGAGGAAAGCTGACCTGTTTCATCAGTGCCCTGTGAAAAGATGTCATGATAAACACACGTAAGCACCCAGCTAAGGAGTAATTAGAGTTACTTGCGTTTAAGCTCTAACGAGCCTACGGACTGACGCATTTCATCTGCAAGAACCAAGAGCATGAATGGATTGGTTTTTCGATTAAATAAAAACAGCAGCTCGGAAAGGAATATTGGAACTGCACGTGGTGCTTCGGTCTGTAAACCTGCCCAGGTGTAGAATAAAAAAAAAAGTGGCTCTTACTGCAGTTGCAATAAAAAAAAGACTAAGAGAATGTAATTTGCAGTTGCTCACTGTTTAATTTCAATTGGATATGTACAGTAATTGAACCCTGCTTTAAAAAAGCTGATCAGCAGTCTTAGTAAGCAGTTTTTAGTAAGCCACAGAGCAAATTGCAATTGTGTTATTTTGGTTTTTTTTTTATAATCCAGTGAAGAGAGTGGTAAATTCTCAGAGGTTATTAATATCAGGAGATTTACTCTGATCAGCCGTCTTCACACATTCTGTAAACACGCTATCCCCTGGAGATTTCACTGCTCGGATTTCACAGTGAACCTTTAGCAGAAATGAACCCGTTGAACCCATATTTCTACTCTGCCAATGTTTGGGCCCCTGGAATGCAGGACTACAAGTCCCACAATGCACTGTGAACAAAACAAAAAACTGTTCCAAACTGCCTCGGTGAACCAGGAGCCATATGGTCACCCTGCTATAGAAGAAACTAGACAAGTTGAACTAAGTAGAGCAGTGAAAATAGGTTTTAAAAAGGTGCCACACTTTTAAAACTCTGTGATCTCAAAAGCATTTGAAAGGACTCTCTGTACCGAACAGGAATATATTTTATTTATGTCTTTAAAAGGGAGGTTTTAAAACATAACAAATGTGCGCTATATTGGTGCATGTCTGAAGGATGCCTCGCCTAAAAGCCTGTGAAGCTCTGGAGTTTACTTTATCAAGTAACCTACGATAACCTCTGAGAGAACAGAAAAGAGAAGTGCTTCTTCCTCCCATAAACTATAAGTCAGTGTTTTACATGAGCTCAGTCACGTGAGTCCTTAAAGCAACTTCCTTGTACTACTGGGTGCAGATCAAATGACATGCAGTGCTGAACATCAGTGGGAAAAAATGAAGCTGAGTGTTCATTACATTCCAGCCGTGGAGCCGAGCCAAGCAGATAAATTCTCCATACTCAGCACTGCTTTCCTAGCTCCTTAATAAGCCTTTATCCCAATCAAGAGGCTTGCTGTTTCAGGAATGACATACAAAGAATCTTCTGCACTGTGTACATCTGTACATTTATAATACTCAGATAGGCACTGTCTGTGAAAATGCAGTGTATTTATATATCAGCCAATGCACTACACTGTAGTGTGTATCAATTTCCATTGAAGAATACCAGGGTTATGTTCCAGCCTTTTCTCTATAAACCCTCCATTTGGTTGTTAACTGCATTAATTAAATATGTACAATGTAACAGAGTGTAGCTATTCTATTCTGATAAACTCTGCCCTCTGCACTCAGTATGTGGTATACAGAGCTATATGACCAAATGATTCACATTCCAAGAACTAGCTTTGCATAATGAATCTCACGAGCGCAACATTACACCCAATCAATCGCAGGGCATGTAGTGCGTGTTGGAACGTGGTTTTTTTGCAAGACAAAAACAATGCAGCATATAATTGCACGTAAGGATTTCCGTGAAGATTCTTTCCCCATAGAGGCGGTGTCGTCGTCACGTGATTTCCTGGCTGAACAGTTCTTTTTTTTTCTGTGATAAATTGCATAATTACAGACGTGCAATCACTGGGCTTTCACGAGGGCTGTTTCAGCCAGTTTGTGACGCTCAAATAACAGCGTGTCAGTGCTGGGAATGAATTGCTATGCAGCCCTATGTTCAGTGTTTGCAAACTCGGAGAAAACAGGGCTGATTATATAGGGACTAGATTACTACATTGAATTCTAAATAAATCTACTGGAGTTCGAATTAAATAATCTGCAATAAAAAAAACAAACCTAAAAAATCACTGCGTTGTTTTAGCAGGTGCAAGTAAACCAAGTTACATTTCACAAAGAGCTGGTTTCTGAATTTACTTCTATAAAATAGACCAGAGAATTAGCTAAAAATATCACCCAGTTGTTAGGATTGAATCTATATGCTGTAGGCATGATGTGTGCCTGTCAACCCACACAGCAGGGCCTGCGCTAGTTATTTGGCATAGCATTGGTGCCAACATTCGTAGCATTCTGTCTGCTGGAAACACTCCCCCTCTTATCCCCGTCATATTGTTTAAATGTCCCTGTTGATCTTTATCCAGATATGCAACATCCACAGTTGTGATGCATTATTTATTGGGCAATGCCTGTAATTCCTGTCCAGACCTATGTGGTGAGCATATGTTTGTGCTCATGTATTGCTTTTCCAGTAGCGTTGTATCTTGGAACGTGATACATTCATAGCAACCATACAGAAGCCTTCAGTGTGGGTATATAGGTGTACCTGAACGTGGAAGTATTACTTAGAGATGATTTGCGGGACCTGTTTGGGGGGGCTGTTTTTTTAAAGAGAATTTATAAACATCCTCTTTGTTTACTTTCCTTAACATTTTAGGAACATTTCCCAACATGTTTAAAAGTCTAAAGTTGTTTCTTATTCGTTTTATGTCTCAGAATTTGTTTTAGAATTATAAATGGTGTTTTTTTGATGCTTTGGAGTAAATAGCTTTGAGAATCCAGCCCATTAAGTTAAATCTTTGACTGTGGCCAATGAAATGCTTCCAGTAGAGAAACAGACATCACGGAAAACAACAGAGTGTATTTCACAGCTCTGACATCACACCGAGCTGAAAGATGAGTTTACAGCCATCCTACACAATGCTTAGCTGGCTGCCCATCTGCCTAATCAGGTGGGGCGAAAAAAAGAAATCACTGGCAGTGCCTCTTCTGTGTCCCCACTGGACACCCAGCCCCTTCTGTCTGCAAATCCATCTAATCTCATTTAGATTAATCAACAGCAAAGATAAAATAAGCAAACGCGTGACATTACTAATTAAATAATGAAAGCGGGGCACCCTCTCCTCCTATAGCTGAAGCCCATGCAGGGAGGGGAGCTGCTGTGTGCGCATAATTTTCATTATTCATATTAATTGCACCCACCCAGCCAGAGGCTTCAGCTGCAGTCTGGCACAGTAATCCAGGTCAGCCTCCACTCACGTTTCAGCAGTTTCTTCATGGCCCGGCAGCTTCACTGCCCCATATAAGAACTCCTCTTGTTCTCAAAGCTGTAGCAAAATCACATTATTAAATGACTGGATATAACAGTCCCTGAGGGTTTTAATGTAAGCACTGTTAGCTAGCGCGCCAAGTTCTCAACCTGCGAACATAACTTTTTTAATTAAAGGTTGATACTCATGAAACTGTTTCAGGCCTCTGTTAGGGTCTTTAATGACAGTTTTATTTAAAGAACAGTTTTATTTGAACTCATGAGTGAATCTTTTTTGAATAGGGTCCACTGTTTTCAAACCATAACCCACACAGAATATTAATTTCAGGATTCCTATACTACCTGGTAACCTTTCCAATTCGACATTCTTGGCAGAAATGGTTCAGTGATTCACTAGAGCTCAAAATGATATATTGTGGATTTTACAGTACATGGTGCCAAAGCCAGTAGCCGCTTGCCTAGATTTATAGCCCAAGGGCTCTATTCTTGTGGCTGCCCATTTAGTGAGACCACTGGGGGCGGAGGGTGGAAATCAGAGCTATCTCCACCTTCCTGTTGACAGAATGCCCCTCCCTCTATGCCCCTGGATTCCTGTGTTGATTGGAGACTCCAGAAAATCCTGTTCTAAGATTGGTGCAGATATGCTCACGTTACCCATGTCAGTTTCACTGTATGGTGGGATAAGGAAGATAACCACAAAGGGCCAATTAGGGGCTAACACAAGAGTGTCATGCACACGCTTGACAGCCAGTGTAGCGTATGCTTCTTTAGCCAGGGGGAGGGATGCAGAGGCCCCTTCTCTTTGACCTAGTTAATGTCAACTCTTCAGGAGCAATAAGGGGAAATTGCTGAAGATGGAACACGTGAAACAGCGATCCAAGAATGTGAATCCTGCTCCAGGATTTCTTACACCATTTCTGTGCTGACATTCACATGTGCTGAAGCACACCATTGAAAACAGCAGCACTCAGCAGTTTTATTTATATTCCCCTTCATTAGTCAAATACAGAGTACCGGGGATCTGAAAAATATAGCGTTAAACATCCCCATGTGTTGCTACAACTGTTTAAATAATGTTTGTCATTTTTCTTTTCATTGTTAACATCTTGACAACTTTTTACACTTATAACTTTAAAGTCTGTTTCAAAGATCTTTTCAAAATGGCCACTCTAGTGCACTGATAGTGTCAGGATTATTTCCCACATTGTCAAACAGGTAACACAGCAATTACAATCCATGATGTGCTACTGAACAGAAAGCCAGAGCACTTGTTGTTATGGTTTTTTTAATCGCTCTTCCTGGAGTGATTTTAGAGGACAGATCTCAAACCCCAGTGCACTAGAGTGACCATTTTGAAAAGAGCTTTGAAACAGACCTTAAAGTTCCAAGTGTCTTTCAACACCCTGTTCCATTTGCATTAAAAATGGATAGCATCAAAATATAGGCACAGTATATACAAAAATACATATTTCTCTATGTTATTCTACACCCTCTGGTGAGTTTTCCAAGCTTGGCGGACCTCAGTAGCCTATATTTCGTTAGCTGTCTCTGCTAGCACAGATTCACCATTGCCTTTTGCTATCAAGTGCCTACAAATATAGAGCCCTTGGGTTTTCATAGCTGTCTTGGGCTGACATGGAAAAACACTCAGTGGCTTTAGAGAGGGTCTTGAACAAAGGGCCTGCTGCCTCTGAGAATGCAAACAGCTGCTCCGAAGCAAGGCTGACAGGGCTTGGCTTTCATTTCACTGCATCCCTCTCACATGCACGTGCCCGCAGATACTGCACTGCATCCCTCTCACATGCACGTGCCCGCAGATACTGCACTGCATCCCTCTCACATGCACGTGCCCGCAGATACTGCACTGCATCCCTCTCACATGCACGTGCCCGCAGATACTGCACTGCATCCCTCTCACATGCACGTGCCCGCAGATACTGCACTGCATCCCTCTCACATGCACGTGCCCACAGATACTGCACTGCATCCTTCTCACATGTATGTGCCCACAGATACTGCACTGCATCCCTCTCACATGCACGTGCCCGCAGATACTGCACTGCATCCCTCTCACATGCACGTGCCCGCAGATACTGCACTGCATCCCTCTCACATGCACGTGCCCGCAGATACTGCACTGCATCCCTCTCACATGCACGTGCCCACAGATACTGCACTGCATCCCTCTCACATGTATGTGCCCGCAGATACTGCACTGCATCCCTCTCACATGCACGTGCCCACAGATACTGCACTGCATCTGAAAGCTTACAAAGAAGGAGGCCATTCGGACCATCAGTACCCGTCCGGTTCATTTCAAAGCTTTGTCAAGTCGGGTCTTTAAGGATCCCAATAATTCAGCATTAACAATATGGCTAGGTAACCCATTCCATACCCTCACCACTTTCTGTGAAAAGACGCCCCGCCCCTATGGAACAGGGCTAAGAAAGTGGCCCTTGTTCACAAAGCAATGCACTTTATTTAAAGGCTTGCCTGTGTTCGTAAACATTCTGCTCTCCAGTGTGGTTGCGTATCATGTTTCCAGTATGCCTGGGTTAAAGGGGGAATGACAGCTGGTCCTATCCCCTCTCTCCAGCAGGAGGCAGCTGTCTTTCTAATCCCCTTCCCTGGACACCTGGCACAACCAAGACCAAGGTGCGATATGGGGCTTTCATTGATTCCATGAGTCTCAGACGCTAAAGGCCAGTGCACACTGTGTCCTTTACTCATATACTGATCTGTTTATACTGGCAGTGTATGTATGGAGAGTGAGGGAGAGATACAGTCACGTTTAGTTAATACATGGAAAAATCTCACTCCATCTTGCAATCCAAAGTTCAAAAGCTAAACGCTTCTGAACTTTGGATTAGCCATTAACACAGAGCCTAGAGAAATAACAGCAGTGATACAACTGGTAACAGTAAGGACAGAAGGAAAGGAACAAAAAGTAGCAACAACAAAAATAACCTAACGATTATGCCCAGTAAAAATGAAAACAGACGCATACATTCTTTGATAGTTAATAATCTCGGCAGGTATGTGTAAACACTCCAGCTAGGTATTAAAAGAATGCTGCTACCTCTGCCATGTTTGCCTGTAGTCTTTTGCGTTGCTGTGAAAGTACAGTGTGTATCTGCAACTGGACGAGGTCGCATTGATTTGATGTGACCTCGACGGTTCTTTAGTAACAAAACAAGAAATAAAGAAGCCGATAAGTGAAGAAGCAACCCTCAAGGCTTCAGAGCTACACTGCTGACACATTCCTGAGTTTAGTCTATAAATGACATTGCACCTCAGTCTGTTGAAAAGGCTTAGTTCACCATATATCAGAAACGTATGTGCCTCATACAGTACCTACTCAGAATATTTATAGACCAAATATGAATCCTCTGGTTGTGACTATACCCTTATACAAGCTTAACACATTACAACCATGGCATGGGGTGATACAGCTTAGTTAAAGCATGGGGAGGCATAGGTAAGCATTGCAAAGCCCATAGAGGCATGGGTAAAGCATATTAAAACCATGGCAAACCATGGTAAACTATGCTAAATGCATTGTGTAACCCATGGGGAAAGCAAGGGAAACTTACTGTGGAAATGTCACTTTTATAAGGGTATATTGTGAGTTTTGGATTCATTTTAGGATTCAAAATCTAGAATATTTTCAATATAAATGACATAAAAAGTTCAAAACATGTGTGACACTTTTATTATTATTTGTTTATTTAGCAGACGCCTTTATCCAAGGCGACTTACAGAGACTAGGGTGTGTGAACTATGCATCAGCTGCAGAGTCACTTACAACATCTCACCTGAAAGACG
This sequence comes from Acipenser ruthenus, assembly GCF_902713425.1. Taxonomy (NCBI): domain Eukaryota; kingdom Metazoa; phylum Chordata; class Actinopteri; order Acipenseriformes; family Acipenseridae; genus Acipenser; species Acipenser ruthenus. The sequence continues at coordinate 11,041,315 of NC_081218.1, forward strand.
GAGCACAAGGAGGTTAAGTGACTTGCTCAGGGTCACACAGTGAGAGAGACAGGATTTGAACCGGGGACCTCCTGGTTACAAGCCCTTGTCTTTAACCACCGGACCACACAGCCTCCTATGAGTTAACATTACATTAATGAGTTAACGTCAAGCAAAACATGATGGCACATTCGGTATGAATTTTGCATGATATTTTGCATCATTTATGCTCTACACAGGTAGAGAAAGATGCATTGCCCTTGCATCCCACTGTACATCATTGTCACACAGGGATGTTGAGGGGTCTCCACTCCAGGGTGGAAGTTCAACGGGGTTCACACACCCAGCCGCTAGAAAGAAACTGACATTCTGACCTCTTATGTTGACAGACAGTCCATTTGTTGTGCTTTTCAAGAGCACTGGAGTTCCAAATACCAGTGCATGATGAAGCCACTTACATATCTGAACACGAGGGCATCTGTTACAGTTATCATCTGCTGGGATCATTCAAACTGCTTCTTACCAACGTATTTGCCCTGGGTAGTCTAGATAGTAAACCAACACTACATGATGCTTGTAATAGCACCATGCATCTTGACTATTTCAGTAACATACTAATGACATGTACGAACCAGCAGCATATTGTACGAGGCCAGCAAGCACATGTTTTTCAATGTACAGTATGCATGCAATACAAGCTCATAAAAGGACAGATCTTCTGGAGGCTCTGTGAATGGCTCTATTGATCCACATGGCAGGTGTGGCACGGGCAGCTGCAGGATAAGCTTTTTCACACTCCTTCAGCATGCCACGGCTGAAGAAGAGGGGACAGCACTGGAGTTCTCAATGACCAAGCAATCCCCATCTTTTCACATCGGAACCAATTAAACAGATTTGACTGTTTCAAGCAAATGCAAGCCACAGTCAGCCAATATCATTCTTATTGTTGGCCCCAGCTCAAGATATTGCTTCAACCATCTACTTAATTCTTGCATCTAATTTGGTCATAGGATGCTGAACCAAACTATGGTGACAGAAACCTGTTTTGCACGAGGAATTAGAGGGAAAACTTTCCATCAGCCTTGCTTTCCTTCAGTAAATGAATGATATCAATGTCATAGCATGCCGCTGATCCAGAAATATTGGGAGTGGGTGGAAACACAAATAAATCTGTCTTGAATTAATTGTATGAGTCATTACACACGTTTCGGAGCATGTTTAATTTGCGATGTGTGTGTGTGTGTTTTTTGGTTTCCAAGCACACAACAGTCCTTCAAAGCATTGCTTAGTTCTCTGACAGCTCTGTATTGTTCCTCTGAGTTCTCTCTCTGGTTTGTAGCTATAGATACTCTGTAGAATTGGGGTTCTCAGGTCTTGTAGCACTATTCCTTTGAAACATGAAGCTATCCAGGAATAAACTGTTTACCTAGAAACAGCAGCACATAGCAACCAGGCTCCCATAGGATGTTGCAAAGACTTGGCTTCCCTTTTTCAAGACCTCAGCTTAGTTGCTTTATAACAAGCCTTCGAGATTTAGTACCATTTCAGAAATTTTATAGGTTACCAAGTTTTTACACAAGCTATATTTGAGCTGTATTGCTTTGCATATGGCTGCCCCGGCCCTTAATTTAATTTTCAGATAATAGTGTCAGTAAACTGCTTAAGAGGGTGGCCATGAGTTCAGCGAAGAATTGCATGGGATTCAAAAGCTTAGCTGGACACAAGCGTCAGAGTTTAATCCTCACTGAATCAGCACAAGTACTCCATAAAGTGCTTTAGCTAACTCATCATGCAGAGCAGGAGCCTTTCAGTGGTTTCCACAGCAACCAAGCTTCATATGGGCCTAGTTAGCAGACTAAAGCCTCATTATATCTTTAATTGATAGTGTAGGGTCAATAAAAAGTCTACTTAAAAGGGAATATTTAGAGCTACTCCCAAGACAGTATAAATAGCACAGTTTGGCTCTGTATTCCCCCAAACTCTGTGTGATCCCAGGCTAGTTACTATGCTTCTTTTGTCAGAAGCAGTGTGCTCTGGGTTTGTGTAATAAATAGCCTCCTTGGTAACCTTCTGTGACAGGATGGCTCAGACTCAGAGACAGAACCTGCAGTGAAGCGCTGTTGCACACATTTATTAAACAAAACACAAACAAATCACAGGGACAAAAACAGGCACAAGGGCAAAAGCAAAAAAGTTTAAACAAAACCCAGAAATGCTCACAAAAACTGCTGCCAGGCTGGGTATTGAACAGACTCCTAAACATAGTACAAAACCGCAGGTCCAAACTCACCAAAAACTCCCTTCTCTCAAACACCAACTCCCAACAAAGCATTTCATCCTGATTTTATATATGTGGCCACTCCCCAATTAGCACCAATTATCTAACTGGGGAATGGCCACACCTGTGATTGCTGGCAGGGACGGATTTAACTCCCATCCCTGCCAACCTAACATTCCCAAACTCACACACACATGCTGCTGCCCTGCCACACCTTCTTGAATGAGATCACCAAAATATCTTTCTTCTCACTTCATACAGTAGGCAGGGTTTCAAGTGCGCTCTGAAGCTTCACAGAGAGATAACAGAATGTGATTTACCCCAGTCTAAAAAAAGAACAGCTGAACTCTGCAGGAATAAGCCAAAAAACAAAACACAAAAACTAACTAAAAAGAAATATTCCAGCAAGAAATTACTTCATAAACAAAACCAGTATTAGTTCTAGCCCTGCTTCATCTCTTTATATTTCTGAAATCGTTCATTACAAACATTGACACATAGTACGGCAATGTCACTTGGTAAAGTATTTAACTGTTTCACTGCAATGGCTGTGCTATTGGAGGCTATATATTGGAATCCTCTTGTCTGGTTCTTATGAAACTAATTTCTGTTTGTTACAAGAACATAAGAACATAAGAAAATTTACAAACGAGAGGAGGCCATTCAGCCCATCTTGCTCGTTTGGTTGTTCAGGTCACAGTGAACTATGTTCTCCTGGTACTGACACCTGTACTCTGTTAGTTATGTAAGTTATTGGAGTTACTAAAATGCCTTTATTTAAAGAAACAGTTTTTTTGGAGATTTTGCCTGGGGACCTGCCACAAATACTCTATTGTTCTATCAACCTTGTCTTTACGTTCTTGGTTTGTTTTGTGGTATGATATCAGGGTCAGGTGTTTTGTGGTATGATATCAGGGTCATGTGTTTTGTGGTTTGCTATCAGGGTCAGGTGTTTTGTGGTTTGCTATCAGGGTCAGGTGTTTTGTGGTATGATATCAGGGTCAGGTGTTTTGTGGTTTGATATCAGGGTCAGGTGTTTTTGATTTGTTTGTGGTATGATATCAGGGACAGGTATTTTGTGGTTTGATATCAGGGTCAGGTGTTTTGTGGTATGATATCAGGGTCAGGTGTTTTGTGGTTTGATATCAGTGTCAGGTGTTTTGTGGTTTGATATCAGGGTCAGGTGTTTTGTGGTTTGCTATCAGGGTCAGGTGTTTTGTGGTTGATATCAGGGTCAGGTGTTTTGTGGTATGATATTAGGGTAAGGTGTCTTTTTAGAAGGAAACCTTACTGAAAGGTTTGTCTGGATTTTATGATTCTGTGTTTCCAATCATCACAGATTGAGTTTGCAATATGGGGGAACTCTGGAGTATAAATACAGGACATTTCGACAAGTCTAGCAGAAAAGATTGTTTGTAATTGATGCATTTGACCTAGAGCCCGAGATCAGTAAACAAACTCTATATTTAAATTCGGGTTGTCCCTGTTTGAAATGAAATGGAAATAAACGTCCAGGAAGAGCAATGCAAGCATGTGATAAGTCAGTCACGACAGTGTTACTGCTGCACACCTCAATTCCTACACAACAGAAGTAATTAACCAGACAATCATGAACCATCTTTACTGTAAAAGATACTTCCCACAAGTGCAATGGCGGTGTATTACACACATTAATAAAGACCTCACCTAGCTTAGCTTTGTGAAACAGGCAGTGGTGAGAGATACAGTCCTATGTGTGAGACAGGCTATGATGAAAAAAAAACACTGATCCGATAGAACAACGGTTTAGAACGATGACTGCGTGGGAACCGCAAGTTGATGGTGCATGTCCACACTCCACCTGGGACATAATGCAACTTTCTTATTTTTTATTGTTCAGTTTTTTTTTCTTGCACCAAGCAGTTCAATGTACTCCTATGGATCTTGACTTGAATCACTCCCTGAGCAAACTGGGCAGCCTCACAACGCGCACTAATGAAGACATTACACACAGTCACAGAGGGCAGGGAATCCTACACTCCTCCATATTCCCAGGAATTTAAATACAAACTGCCCACAGTTTCCATTCTGCAGGCAAACAGCAGCAAAGTCTTTACCCCGAATATGCCATCATACACCCCATATTAAATGCATAACAGACTTTGCTAATAAGATTCAAATAATTTCTTGAGCCCTTTTTTACATGTTCCTTTTTAGGATTACACAAGAAACTTTACCACGGTTAGCTGTTGCGCTAATGGGTAGTAATGAACCGTTTCTTTGAAAGGAAATAAAATTGCTATTGAACAAAACTAGTTTCAACCAGAGTCTGCGGTCCACTTACATAGTAACTCGTGTTGCAACTCCTGGGAAGAAACCACTTGAATAGAGATGTGCGAGTCACAATACAACTCAAAAGGCATCTGCCAAATAACCTAATAATATTAATAATCATAATTAGAATAATAACAATAGGTGACACAAGCCAGAGTCCAAGACAAGGACACAGGCATTTTACCTGCTGGGATCGCCCGAGGGACTACGACTGTATAGTGGTGCTGCTGTGAGAATGAATAAAGTTTAAGATTGAGCAGTGTATGCAGCTGGAAAAGGGTCACATGCTCTGTTGCTGTATTAAACAGCACCCTGGAGTTCCCCCAATGACTCAACCCCCTCCACATTGCATTAAGGTAATAAAGCACAGCTCCATTAAAGGCTCCAGTCCACTAACAGCTTGTTCATAAACCAGTTATAAACACTCATACCTGTGTATCTCCTTTGCCAGCTGTTTCTGTTTGGAAAGCGGACATCAGGTTTCACTGACTCCTATTAATAATGCATGGTTACAGACGTTTATAACTGATGTACCTGATAGAGTGAGATTGTTACAGTACGTCAATGTTCTTGTACTCTCATGAGTAACGTTAACCTCAAGTGCACCTTAAACTTGAATTCTAATTCCCTTCACCAAATCAGTGCAAAGCACCAGTTTGATTGTGATGGGTGCCTGTGGAAATGGTGCTTCAGTTTTTTCACTTTCCTTGTTTGCACAGCCCTTGTGCTGGCCAGCGTTTAAAGCGTAAGGTGCCAGAGTCAGCCCTCTTTATTCCATATAAGTGCAAGGAGACTCTCGCTGGTATCCGCTGCTGTATCTATGAATAGAAACCCTTTTGGGATGGTCGTGGTAAATAATAGAAGACTTAAGTGTCCCTTCAACAGCCGGTGTAGACAAACCAAACCAAATGCATCGTCCTGTCTGAATGAGCAGGCTTTGTTGAAACGGTAAAGAGAGCAGTTTAAAAATGTATTTCTACCTAAAATGGACTACTTGAACACTGAAGAGCATATGAAAGGCACCAAAACGTGAGCTTGTCACAAGCGTAATGGATAAGGAGTTCTTCCATTGTAAATGTTAACAAATGCATTAAAACTGCTGAAGGGATAATTTGCAAAAAACAGAAATGCAGTTTGTAGTAAAAGCCATATAATGGAGCAGTTTCATTTGTTATATTTTAGTCTAAATCCTGCTGGAAAAGCAATATCATAACAGGAAGAACAAAAGAAATCTCAGAGTAAATATACCACACCTTCATACATGTATTATAGTTATTTATTTTACTAAAAAAAATGAATAAACAAATACAAGCTTGACAAGTATTCCACCTTCAAGAGTTACAATACCTGCTCATACTCCTTAAAAACACACACACACACAATACACATGCTATTAGAATTAGTCACACTTCTAAAACATTGCAAATTCAAAATTACAGTCTGTACATCATTTCTTAAAACTATTTTCGTAACAAAATTCTAAAAGGTCTACAAAATAAAATACAAAAATCATAAACCCTGAAAGTTGAAAGAAACGCAGTCAACGCTGCAACACAACACAAGTTGAATTATTGAAGGCACAGGACTAGAACTCACAGCGCACGTGCATCCAGTATTCTGTGGAGTGCACAGCTACGATTCCATGCTGAAACTGAAATGGCTTTCTGAAACATGTATTCAGCCTGCTAAAGAGACACGCTGAACCTGGGAAACAGACATTGAAATCCTGCTGAAATCTGTTTAATGGTATGAAAGACTGACCTTCATGATCTGAACCTCCCATAACCTTAGCTAGAAAGAGACTCGAAAATACAAGATTAGACTTCTTAGCAGATGAGCGACAATTATGATTTTTACAGCAATTCACCACACTAGTGTTATAACCCCCTATTAAGAGATTATAGCAGTACCTATTCACTATGCCAGCAGAAATGGAAATGTGTTTATCACTGCTCGATGATCTGTAAACCATATGAAATGTGTTAGTCACTGCCTGACTATCTGTTAACCTGGAGTGGATGAGTGCCACTAAGTTTTTTATTGGCTCATGTTAGCTTAATGAAGGAAATTTCTGAAAGGTTTTTGTTATTCAAAGTGATAATAGGCAATATCCCCTTCATAGAAAATAATATTTGGCAAGTCAACCTGGCTTACTCTTCCATGAATAGAAATAACAGAAGAGTTGCTATGCATCAGTTACAAACACTAAACGAATATATTTTAAAAGGGTATACATGTGATCAAGATTGAGAGTTTTCAGAAAATATTGAATAGCTCCATTATAGTACACAAGTTTTTTTTTGTTTTTTTTTAATAATCCAACACTAATCTTATTTGAACCAGAGTGAACCAAGGATCACAACTACTTAAAAGAACAATAATGAAATACTGTGCAAAAGTATTAACAAAACTAACTGAAAAAACCTTCTGGTATCAGCCAGTGACAAAGGAAATAGAAAAGTATGGAAATCATTCACATTATTATTATTTAGGATTATACTCAATACACCTCTAATTTCTCTTTAAAAAAATTACAATAGTTTCTTAATTAGGATTCTTTAATGGCAAAAAAAGTGAAGTTGTTTCACTTGCAATGCAACGTTTAATAAAACAGAACCCGATTGTCTCTTTCTTTGCGTGTGTATTTATTCAAATAAAGCCTTACAGAACCACATTTTTTAAAAATTATTTTTGAAACAGATCGCATTCTTTATCGTTTAATCTAAGACTAAAATCTGAACACCATACAGATTCCTACCTTGTAAATCTGGCAAAGAAACGACCAGCTAAACTCTGTCTCTAATCCTAAACCTTCTTCAAAGAGGATCAGGCTGGTGAAATGAACGAGCCAGCATTTCCAGCATGACAATAAAGAACCAATGCTTTAAAATAAAAACAGACAACTAGCAGGTTTACCATAGCCCTCGCTAGGAGCAGCAACCCCCACAGTCCCTATTGGAAATGTGTGACCCAGTGTCAGGAGATACTACAAGGACTGAAGACAACATCTACCCAACCCTTCCAGATTTATTCTGAGATGTGTTAGGCGTGCCAGCTTCTAGATCTTTCATCAGCATTGCAATACCAGCACCGAAAGACTGGCTCCTTCACATCAGCTTTCCTGCACTTTTGTTTGTTAATCGCCACAAAATTCCACAAATAGTTTTGTGACATTTATTTTTGTAATGATTAGTACTGTGCCCAATAATAACCTGCCATGCAAGTTTTGTATCAATGTGATGGGGAAAAGGTGTATTTAACTAATCACACTGTGTGGAAAGATGCAGCTTTCCAAGACTAAAATAATTAGGCAAACAACACAGTGAATCATACAGTGAAACCTGAATCTGCAACATGGATAACACACAAAATCTAAGGTACCTACTGCACAGCAGTTTCACCCATTCCAGGCTTTAACACAAGCTTGATTAGTCACAGTTTATAGGCAACAAGCTCATGTCTGTTATTATTAAACTCATTGTAAAACCAGGAATGGTTCAAAGTGCTATGCAATAGGAGTCGTATTTCCATCCTTGTACATTGTAGTAGTATGCAGAACACCAGAAGTCTTCTTCGCAGCAAGTAGCATACTGGTTGAATTCTCTCAGAAGACAGACAGGGATATGAGGTTGTGGTCCTTGGTATCTAAAAATAAAACTTCACATTGTAACACAGTGGCATTTTATACATATTAAAACTGCAATTACTTAAAAAGTTTAATCTCTCAGGATGTTTAATTTTGTGCTATTTTACACTGAAGTAGTAAGTTCTATTGCAGCCCTTAATGTATTGGATATTATTATAGCCCTTTTGTTATTGCTACAGTGACATGGATATGTGTGTGTGTGTGTGTGTGTGTGTGTGTGTGTATCCTAGCAAAACCTTCTGAAGGTTAGTGTTGAAAAAAGAATGGGACTTGTAAACTACACTGACCAAAGTGCCGATTAAGAAGAAAAAAAAAAAACAGCTGACCAGAGGTGGTATAGATAAAATGATATATAAATATTTTTTTTTTCATTGTTAATGTATTATGTAAAATGAATTGGCTCAAATTCATAAAAAGTGTAAAAAAAACAAACACCACAATAAAAACTACCAATAGTTATGTACCAGTCCACACATAATTGGGATTGTAAAGTCCTAGGTTACGAGTTTAGGTAGCACAGTGCGTAAGGGTATGCTTCCATTCGAATCCCCCATCAGATTGGTCCTCAGTTTATTGCCTGCTCCGATTGTGGAAGGCAGCTTGGAAATAATCCCTGGGAAGCAGGTGCTATGGTCTGTAATCCGTTTAGAGACAGACGTTTTGTCCGCAGCGATAGGTTTGGGTAAACGCTTGTAAAGCCAGGGGTGCCTCAGCGCTTGGTTCGGGGTCATGCGTGTGGCAGGGTCCCAGTCCAAACACTTTTTTAAGAAATCGATGAAGGTGGGGTCATCGCAGCCCTTTAAAGCCGTCACCCAGTCCTTGCTGCCCGGCGCTCCGCGCATTTTACCTCTCCGCGACCGGCTGCCGTTGAGCACCACAGTTCCATTGGCCAGGGTGCTGGCAGTGCAGTAGCGCGGGTGCCCCTTGGAGTTGATAAAGTTCTTAGCCCTCTTGGACTGCTCCATCAGCTTCTGTGGGGGCATGGAGAGGACTTCCATCATGCAAGCCAACTGATCCCCTTCGTCCTCACCGGGGAACAGAGGATAGCCAGTCAACAGTTCGGCCAGAATGCAGCCAAAGCTCCACATGTCTATGGGCATCCCATATCGGGAGCCTAGGATGACCTCCGGCGCCCGGTAGAAGCGGGACTGGATGTACGTGTAGACGCGCTGGTGCTCGAAGCAGCTGGAGCCGAAATCGATGACCTTGATGCCGCTGCGGCCCTGCTGCTTGAGGAGGATGTTCTCAGGCTTCAGGTCGCAGTGGATGATCTTGTTCCGGTGGAGGGCCTCCAGGCACTGCAGGATGGAGTGGGCGAACTTGCGCACCAGCTGCAGGCTGAAGCCCTGGAACTTGTTCCTCTTGATCAGCTCGTAGAGGTTCATGCTGAGGAGCTCGAACGTCATACAGATGTGGTTGCGGAAGGTGAAGTTCTCGAACATGTGAATGGCGTTCATGCTGCCCGTCTTGTCCTGCTTCTTCAGGTGCTCCAAGATCCGGATCTCCTCGGCCGCCTGCCGGTGAAAGCGCTTCTCGTTCCTCACCATCTTCAGGGCCAGGTGCTGGTGGAGCTTGTGGTCGTAAACCTTCGCCACCTGCCCGAAGCTCCCCTTGCCGATGACTTTGAGGACCTCGTAACGGTATGCCAAGTGATCGTGAGGCACGTGGATGTAGCCCCCCTGGTCGTCATCGTAACCATTGTTGTTGGCGCCACCCACTACGGCTTGCCTCTTTTTGGCATTTGGTCCCACAAAGTAGATCTCAGGATAGGTGAGGATCTCCTGCTGCTCCAAGGCAGTGAGTTGCTGCTTGTGCTGCTTCAAGGCATGTTCGGGAGTCATTAGGCCAGGCCTGGTAGTTTTACCCAAGCTGTCCCCGGACTTGGCAGAGCCGCTGCTGTCCACACTTCGTTCTTTGGCCGTCACAGGTTGTGCTTTTGCAGTGCTGTGGATGCCATTGTGCTGCAGGGCACCGTTCGGCTTTCTATTGGAAGCGTCCTCGTGCAAGTGTCTCATCTTCACATGGTCTCGACCTCCAACTTGATGATCCTTTGGTGAGGTCTTGTGGACACTCCCGCCCTGCAAATAGTTAAATAAGAATCAGTCATTCATGCTTGCGGCAGAAAACATTACACATTAAATAGCATTGCAAAGTCATTCCCTTAGGACGTCACTTAAAAGCAATTATACTGGTTCAATCCTCTTCTTGTTTCCAATACTCTTTTATAAAACAAACACAAAGCATTATGCCGTTGATCATGTCTAAATTGTGTCAGCCGCAGATGGTTTTCAGCTTAGCTTTGAGAATCACTGCTGTGCTACAAATTACAATTTGTTTAGGCTTGGTTTCAAAAAATATTGTGGTACGAAATTGTCGTTTGGCAAAATCCAACCTAAATTTGGAATCCTAAACTTAATCCATGAATGTGATCTTCAATGCATAAGATCTTACATAGAAGTTCCCGGTCTACTGTTGGAGATACACTGTTTGTACAGAAAGGGCAACACGATCCAGGTACTATATAAAAAACAACGCATGCCTCGGGTGTCAGACAAAGGACTAATTCAGTCCTCAGGGTTCTGCTGACATTTGACTCACGACTGCAGTTTCACACTAGGGGTTTGCTGACGTGTGTAAATATTCCAAGGTAAATACCTTCCTTGTGTCTTATTTCCAAAAACTGCATGCAACACCCCACAGCCAGACTGCCACAATGAGAGATTACACGTACAGGGTGGTTCTTGCTCTGGGGAATACCATCACCTCACAGAACAAATACAGCTTGTTTCAAAATATCACTGCCAAATGGGTCAAGGGTTAAATGTCAACTAAGATCTGCGACAGGCAAAGAACACTTAAGATGTTATGCAAAAAAAAAAGCCAACCAAGCCAGCGAACAAAACACATAATTAATTTTAGCACACTGTTGAGATCTCTTCACTCATTCTTAGAGTTTGCTTTTACTGATACCCCACTACCCATTTATATAATTGACCAAAGTGCAGCATTATCTCAAACTAGATACCTAAAGACCACGTCATAGAATGGATTATTTTCCCTTTTGCAGTCAGAGATATGACAGTCACGCCTGTTTAAACTCCAATAAACATTATCTTCTGCCAATTATACAGCCTATAACTTGACCTTAAATGCTCTCATATTCACTGCACTGTGGATCACTTTGAATGTTTAGCATCAAGGTCCAAAAAAACAAACAAAGAAAACCCACACAAAGTATGTGTCGAGCCCAACTCCCCTAGTGACTGAAATAGCAGCTGGGCAGCGCAGCGAACTGTAAATAGAATTGAATATGCAGAGTAATAGATGATGATAAGTACTGGAATACCTCTGAGATTAGCCAGATAAACCAGCTGTCTGCTTTCAGACATCAACAGCCTGTTGAGTGGTCAGAGCACCGAGTACAGTGGAAAGATTAAATATACATGAGGTACAGTATTAACATGGAAATGAAACCTGTCAGTCATGCAAACAAAACTCGGGAAAGGGGTACGATCTACACAGGTAATATCTGATACAGTGACTACTGCTAAATCAATAACCCATCAGAAAGTCACATGACTAGACAAGCACAGTTAATAGGATTGGAGGGGTCTGTAATCAATTTCATCACACTGCAAGCCTTTCGTGTTCTATGGTCTAGTGGAATTTGGAACACAGTACAGGATCATCTAGTATCATGGGTCGGCGGTCATTGGGCAGCTGTTTGTCATGAAGCAAACTTATTACATACAAGCACATTGTATAACATTCCATTTAACATCATGCACACGGGGCAGCCCTGTTTAACAACTAATTACATTTCAAAAAGCATGCACACGTTCCAGAGATACGGCATTATTGTTCAGAAGTCATGTGTCGAATGACAAAAGGAAATTAGGCCATTTCAATTGGAAAGCTTCCTTTAGTGTGACGTGCACGTCCCGCTTGGTTAATAACTCCCCAGTACAAAGAGAACGCAGCATCAGCATGCCAAGACAAAATACAAAAAAACAAAAACAAAGGTACAATGAAATCAGCAGCCGGAGGGACGGGAAACATTTCAGAAGTCTAGGATTTGCATAGACAAGGGGAAGAGACTGAAGAGAAACAGAGAAACTAGTCTCTCATACGGGTTCCCTTTTTCTGTTTTGTTGTGCTGTAGATGAAAATGCTGATTGCCTCAAGACAATGTCACTTTATAAAGACTGCACCAAGAGCCAGCAGTGAGGCTAACCAGGATAATGTGACACGGAGACCTGACCATACTAGTTTAGCAAGTACCCTGTTAAAGATATTGCTGTGGTGAATGTTAAACAAAACAGAATCAGGGTGGTGGTTGGGAAAGACAGCTTTTTACCCTGCGATGCCTGTATTTTTGTACAGTGAAAGGGTCTTACATTTATGTAACTATTTGACACTTGCTTATACCAAACACAAAATTAAAGATCTTGCCAGCGACGCATTGTTGTGAATGAAAATGTTGGCTTTTTTGAGGCTGGACTGTAGCCACAATATTCTACAGAGGCTGTCAGAAGTGACACAGCAATGGCTCAGTAACTCTGCGCGTGACCCAGAGGTGCCAGGTCACGTTAAAACCTTCCATGTGTGTCAGTCTAGCTCGCTGGGCTGTGACTGAATTCCGAAATGAAATACTAAAGGCTTCTTCAATTATAAAACTATCTGTTTTCTTTAAAAAGACACAACTCCTTTGCAGACTGGAACTGTGAATAATGTGACATAAAAACAGCTTGGTGCAGCAGGGTACTTACTGTGTGTTTGGGAAGGGGTGGCAGAGCAGCAGGGGTATGGCCATCAGAGTCAGTGCCGTGCTTACCAGCCTGGTCTGATCGCATGTATGAGTCGTACAAACCGTCCCCATGTCTGGCTGTAGAGAGAGAGAGAGAGAGAGAGAGAGAGAGAGAGAGAGAGAGAGAGAGAGAGAGAGAGAATAAATGATCAATCTATAACTGCGACAAAGACTTTGAGCTTTTAGTAATGGCATGCAACAATACGAATTCGAATAAATGGAAAAAGCAATAAACAGTTCTACAAAAAGCCACATGGTGTCTATTTCGGATTGGGTGAAAAATAGTTAGCTGGCAGAGAAATCAACCAAAATAATCTAAAGGTTTCTTCATAATCTGCACCTTAGATCACTTAAAGCACCTTGAAACCAAATTCTAAATTACCTTATTAATATGTTTTCAAATATATATCTATTTGATTATATTGTACATCAGATTATTGTTAAACGGTGTGCTTTATTACCCATATAAAAGCATGTGAGAGGTATCTTTTTGCTGTTCTGATTCCGATTGTTACACTGTGAGGTATAGGACTGAGGACACAATGACAGGTCTGTGACACAGAGTACAGACACATATGTTGTGCCATGGTCTTCAGCTTTACAGGGATGTAGTGCTGCCCCACCAGTGTGTTAATTAAGGTCAGGGGAAAACAAATCTATCACATTAGTGATAAAAAAAATGAAGCCCATACATTCGACCAGGACCCAAAACTACCATTTGCCAAGTTAGTGTTAGACCACTATACTAATTCAAGAGAGTATCTGGTACGCAAACATAGTCTTGTCTGGCATTTTCGACATCATTACAAAACCCCCAACCCTTTTACACGGAGCCTAATCAAAAAAAGAAAAACGACAACAGTCCATTGTCATATTAAACGTATAGCAAAAAGCAAACTGAATGAATTTCTAGAATTACACCAGATATGTACTGTCTGTATGACGCTAGAATGGACATTTAGGAACACATTCAAAGACGATGAAATGACTAAATGTTCTAATCGTTTCTATTACCCAGAATCGGCTCCAGGAGATGCCAGTGTGGTAGAAAGAAGCGCCGGTGCCACCGTAGATTGGTGCTAATTACCAGTTGGTTACATTAAAGTATAAAGTAACCAGCTGTTGGCAAGGACAGAACTAGCCTTGGGGAGTAAATCTAATTTAAAAGATGGGACAGCTGGCTGCGACTTAACAAGACACCACAGCAATTTATCATGTAACACTGATGCCATTACATACTGTACTGGGATGTAGTACTTGCGTTCCTGTATCTGTATCACCGTGCATTAACTGCACTTGCCACCCCTTTCCTGTCATGTAAACAGGCTACTGTAGATCAGTCTCGTTATACACACATTATTGTCTCTTCTGTTCTAGACAGACTTGTGCTATAAATCACCAAAGCGGCTTAAACGTGTCAGACAGGGGGGTCTCTTGTATGGAGGATTTATGGTGTCAAGCGCAGATGTTTAACTAAACACTGACACCTAAAATGGTTGGGGGCCAGATAATTCAAATGAATTCAATTATACAGTAGAAAACAATTCTGACATCGAATTACTAAACAGCAATACAAAATACATGCAATGATGTACGGGGAATAACACTTTGAATTATTTAAACTTAAATTACCCGCTGTAATCGGCCCCTCTGGCTTTCTGCTTAGTATCATCATAGTTGCAAATAGAGACTGGAGCCACCATCCAAAGAAAGGTATGCCGAACCAAACAAAAATTGACTTTCCAAGTTTGAACTCTGATGAGAATCTATGGAGGTTAGCGAAGGATTTGAGCTAATTTATTTTTTGAATATTGAACACTTATTCAGTGGAAGTAAAAAAACAAAACAAACAAAAAAAATTGCTCTGCAGCACACAAATTATTATTATTTTTTTTTTAATCCTGTTATTTAGCTTATATTGCGACTTTAAAAAATATCGTTCACTCGGTAAAAAAAAAAAAAATCCATCATTTAAAGCATGGAAATGTTGGTAATTGAGAAAGCAGCTAGCAGATTTCACCATTTGACATGATTAAGTCGCACGCCCGCACTGAATAAATCTGATCAGTCCCGTCTCATTCGATTATGATCTGTCACTTCATGGGAAGACTATATATACATATAAAAAAACAAAGTGACGTTAAGCAAGGTATTAAAAACAATTCCGCGTTGTCAAATCAGGGTATGCAAATACCGAATCTGTTTCAATGGAGAGGACTTTCTTCATAATATTAACACTGCTAGAGTACACAAGATCCCATTCCCCATGTAATCGTTCCTAAATAGCAATGTGCAAGCCTACATTCCTCTTTGTCAGTAAAAACAAGTTTTAACTGCATGACCGAACTCAAGTATTTTTCTTCAAATAACAAATGAGAGGCGTTCAACTGAAAAACGTTTTCTCTAGGTCTGCTTCCTCTGTTGTTTGCTGTCACCGACTAAGCTTTTTTTTTTATTTCAGTTGCTTGAAAAGTTTGAATTTTTTTTTTTGGCGTAACCAAAAAAATAAATAAAATTAAACCACGCTCGAAAAACGTGAAATCTCCCAAAATGAAAAAAAAAAAAGCCAAACACAAATCTAAGAGTTTTTTTTTTCTTCTTCTTCTCTGTTCCAAAATGAAAACCGTGTTGTTTTGCAGTTTGTAATCGGTTCCACACGTTAGCTCCCGAGTGATGGAAACCGCTCTCAATGTGAATGTTTTGTGGATTATTTTTTTTTTCTGCTCCCTCGACTCGTCCCAACCCCAGTCCTCCTTCCTTCCGGAGACAAAAAAAGTCTTAACCGAGACCAGCTCATACAGCGATGTTGCCTCACGACATGTTTTTTTAAAATAATTCACACATGTGTATTATCCCTTCTCGTTGGAGTCCGTTTTAGGCAAATGTGCTTTAATCCTTCTCCGCTGCCGTCTCATAAATACAGTTGATCTAGCCCGCTTCGGTTGCTGGTTGCTATGAGTCTCAGCTAGTCAGCACAGCGTCACTTCCCAACCACACGAGCCAAGGACATGAGCCCCGAGGCTGTGAAACTGACGCCATTTTGGCTCAACATAGAGTTCGTGCCCCATTCGAAACTACAGAGAAAGAAGAGCCACTATGGCGACCACAAGAGTAACAAAACGTAGAAGGGCGTGGAGCAGCAAGAAATCCCCAACAGGTTCCAAAACAAAAAACCTGCTCCACCGTTTTATTAACGCGCTTCGACAGGACACCTACAGCGGTGGACGGTGTATTACGCTAATCATTTTAACAGCAAAATACGCGAAAATAACATCATGACAAAACATCATTGCTAAAGGATTATAGTTTATGAAAAGAAAATTGTTAATGATGCCCCCCCCCCTCCACTGCTAACAACTAAAACATTTCACAATATATATTTTTTGAAAAATAACACGTTTACTGGACAGTATTTGCTTTTCTTTCTATACAACTGAAGGGCTTTTGTCCGAAACGTCTTGAAATATTTATTTTTCAAATCATTTTAAACCCTTTTGTAAAACTATTTTATTTGTGCAACCTTTCAGATATTTTATTTTAGGGTTTCTTTTGTCTTTCATGAAAAAAATACTATATATGAAATAATAAAACATCTATAATTCATTACGTATGAATATTCAGGCTGTTACACGGACGACTATATCACTCGCAGCCTTGTTCTATACTCGGACATCTTTTAGTGTTACAAAAGATGGTCGCTTCCACTGCTCATATGTGAAAAACTGCATTTATTTATATACAGTATTATGCGTTAATGGTCAAGGAAATCGGTTTCAAAGGGTCTTAATTAATTTACGAAGAGGATATTTTTTTATTTTAGTTTTTAAATATGTTTGCAAAACCGTTTCGAGTAAAATGCAACATTGCCATCAAAGGTTCTGACAGGTGACGTTCCAGCTGTGTTTATATATGAAGTTTAAAAATGGCATTGTGTCAGTTTAGCCCTCTTCGTATGCATGTTACTTAAAATAAGTAGTATTGGTGGTGGAGATGGAAATAACAAGCTTGTTATAGCTTGCAACTTCTCTTCAACCCAGACTTAGTTACCTGATAGTTGACGTGCTTTTAGTTAAATTAGGAACAGGATCAGACTAGATAATGCTTATACTATGTTGTCAGCCGGGCTATTATTAGAATGCATCTGCTTCAAAGCTATAACAAAGCTGTCTTTAACGTAATGTTGCTGGTCTCTTATTTATTGAGTGATCAGCAAATTAACGAGGATTGATTCTTGAAACATTGAGTTTGGGATTTCAAAAACGAATGAATTGTAAGTGGTTTGGATTTATTTTAAGAAAGATTAGACAAGACTGCCCTCCACAGAATGTGCCAAACTCCGGGGTATCTAATGAGTTATGTTTAAATCCAGCTTTTATTCAATA
The DNA here is from genome assembly GCF_902713425.1 of Acipenser ruthenus. NCBI lineage: Eukaryota > Metazoa > Chordata > Actinopteri > Acipenseriformes > Acipenseridae > Acipenser > Acipenser ruthenus. The sequence continues at coordinate 11,058,720 of NC_081218.1, forward strand.
TCTTTTAGGAGGAAACTAAAGGCAGACATCTCCACTGCCTTCCCTATACTGTCTGCTGAGCAAATCTCGGAGCTGATTCCTAACAAGGAGGAGCTTAATGTGGTGAAAATCTACACACACAAAGGGGACTCTGTTACACTGTACGTCATGCACAAAAATCCAATATTCTTTGAAGTGGAAAGAAAGCTTTACCCAACAGGTACTGTACCATACATGCATGCATACATACTCAGTTTGTATCTTGTGTGGTCAAGATTTGCACAACACTGTGAGGTCTGTAGCAAGATCAGATGCCTTGGACAGATCAAGAACCACTACACTGCCACCTTCCTGCTCTCCACAGTGGCAGCAGCAGTGGTGTGTAGTTTAAAAAGCACAGTTTGAATCGTGAGTGTGTGTGTGTATATATATATGTATATATAGACTTAACTCGGGTGGGGTGGGGGCGATGTAAGAACGTACCAATTCCCATTGCATAGCAGGTTAAGCCATTCCAGGTTTTTAGTGAGCTTAATAAGAAGTACTCTAAAAACCTGAATGCCGCAAACTGTTTCCCAGGAAAAGGGGTTTTAAGAAAGTACAGATTCGTACAATCAGCAGCAAAATTTGATCTGCTTTTATTTGGATTAATTATTGTGATATAAATATTGCTGCTCATTCACCCCATTTGTGGCAAGAATTCATATTTTCCCCAAAATGCTTTTTCATAGCTGTCAGATGTCAGATGGTATTGTCATCTGGCTAGTCTAGTCATTCCTTCCACTTTGCTGAACAGTGATTGGAACTTCAGTTTCTCGAACACATGAAGAATATACTAGACTCTTCCTCACCAAACGGCATAGCAGATCCTCTTTGTTTTAGCTATCCTGCACGGTTTGTGATCTTGTGTTGCAAAACCTAGAGATTTCCTGCCTTTACTTCTATTAATATGCAACATTTTGCAGGCTGTCTCCAATATTCCTTTCTTCACTCAGAGAGCAGAGTGCTTTCCTTGAAATGATTAAAGCTGTTTCCGATCACAGTGAGATTAAATCATAAATAACGGGCTACATTTGATGTCCATACAAATGTTTTTTTTATTAACAAGCTTTTGCATAATGCTTTGGAGTTTGCATTATGTCCTTCTTGTTTTTTTTTTTTTTTAATAACTGTTTGTATGTCCGACACCCAGATGTCTGCTGAAAGAAAATGAGATGCTTTTTCCGTTTGTTTTTTATCTCAATGGCTTCATTCAGTTGAAATAGCTTATTTATGTAATAATTGGATCATAAATAATCATCAGCTGTAAACTGTCTATCCACTATCAAGATGAATCATACTATTAAGTCAGACATCACAGGCATAATTGATAGTCATTTTGGTTGTTTATTTATTTTAGGTATAACATATAACATATTATTAAGCAAACTGAACAAATTCTGATCATTTTGAAGTGTGGTCAACAGTGTGGGGTGCCCTGATTTAACTGAGAGCATCATATTCGGATGTATGGGATTCCATCAAGAGTATATCTGCCTTACTCAATTTATGCAGATATGAAGTGCTCTAGTGGTAAGACCAATTTAAGTTTGGAAGAATACAACTTCAAATGCATATATTTTTAAATTTCATCAAATAGCAGTTGACTGCCCCTGCCTATCCTCCAATCAGAATTTGTAAGACGACATCCGTGGTTGCATGTAGGAGACACACTGTGACATATTCCTTAGTTCCAACTTACCTTTTAGTTGATAAAAAGGTCCTGAATGTGCGTGTGAGCAGCATGTGTAAATCTGTTCCTTTGTTTGACAGTGTATACCCTGTGGCTCTTCCCGGACCTCTTGCCAGTTTTCACAACATGGCCTGCCGTGTTACAGAAGCTTGCTGGGGGGGCAGGTAAATAAAGTTCCACACTTTATAATGAGCTTTGTTAAAAGAACCATGCTTTTGATTTATGCATAATAAATGCTGGATCAAACAGCAGTGCAATGAGTTTTATGTCCATCGCTGTACTGTGGTTCATATAGTGACTAAGAAAAAAAGTTTACAGGTTGATGAGTGGAGAGAATATCAGCTACAGAAAAAGCCTGTACCGGAACCTAATTAAATGGAAATTGTATTATTATTATTATTATTATTATTATTATTATTATTATTATTATTATTATTATTATTATTATTGTTATTTATTTCTTAACATACACCCTTATCCAGACGACTTACAATTGTTACAAAATATCGGAGTACAAAGTACCACATTACAAATTATCACATTATAAAATATCACATTACAGAGTATCCCGTTACAGAATATCATATTACAGAGTAGTTATAAAGTACAGTAAAATCAGTAGCAAATAAGATCAAATTCAAATAAGAGCAAAATAGACTGCAGTAAATAATTACATGTAAGAGTGGGTTCGACTGAGAGCAGTTAACTTATAGTGAAAATATTTGCTTATACGAGTTAAGTCAAATAAGCAATTACAAAAACTGTGAATACGGTATGTATGCCTTGACACATTTCTAGTGGGCACCAGGTGGTGCTGTTTAACAGCATTAACTTATAGCAGGTGGCACAGTTCCAATGGGAAAGCTGGCAGAGCATAATCATATCCATTCAGTTCTTGGTAATGTCATTATCAGAAGCAGAGTGTTTTTTTAATGCGTGAAGATGTGGTGTAACAGGGTTTGGTTCACTAGTTTGTGTATTGAATGTTCAGAGGGAAATTTGATGCCCTATTGTTGTAACCCATACTGGGAAAGACTAGTTCCAGTTTCTAATCTTAGCCTGCTTTCTCAAAAAAAAAAAACAGGAGGCTTTTCTCATTTTACTTTATAAATAAGTAATTGAAACCAGTGGTGATTTGACCCTTAGCCGCTGCAAGCCTGTGTATGTCTTCGGAGCCAGCTCCCCACACCCTGCCATGTTCCAGCATGTTCACAGCAAATGTCTGTGTTTGTCACCGGCTGTTTGATAGACGCCTCAGCCTGTCCCGCAGTTGACCTGCTGTTTCCCAGGTGGACGAGGAGGCTGCCCAGTTCCAGTAAAGCTGACCTATAAACAGGGTTTATTTGAGGCAGTAAATATCTTGGGCAGTGTCTGGCCAGCTTGGGATCCTGCAGGATCTCACTGGCATCATGTTGACGTGCTGGGAAGCATGCTGAGAGGGAAGCAAGTTCCCAGCCTTAATGAAATGAAACCAGCTTCAGCTCTATAGACATGCCCTTTACAGCAGTGACACAGACTCAAACACTTGCTTTCCAATTGCATTTCAGTGGAAAATATCCTACAAAAAATACATTAAAATAAATAACTCCAGCCTCATCTTATATGTACTGCTGTCATTTTGTTGGACATTTTCTTATATAAAAGACAAACACATTATTGTAAATGTGTTTTTTTTTATTATGTTTTTAAAAGCTACTAGTGGACTACATTTAGAGATTGCTCCTTCAAGATATTTCAGGTTCTCTGGAATTTGTTTGCTCTGAGCTGTTTAATGGCTTGCTCACTGAAGGGAACTTTATTTACTGTATTTGATAGGAGACGTGGTCTCGTTTGCAGTGTCTAAACTTTTCTCTTTTTTTTTTTTTGTGTCAGATCTCATGTTACCTGGCGTTGTAGTGCCCCCCTCTGGCCTCCCTGGGGTGAAACAGGGTGATCTTTGTGCCATCACTGTAGTCAGAAACAGGTAAATAACCCTTTTTATCATCATCATCATCATCACCATCATCCTGGCGACCACTGCATGCATTTTCCCCCTTTGCCACGTGCTCAGCAATGCAAGACTTGAATTTACACTGTGCTGAAATTGTGTTGTTGCAGAGCACCAGTGGGCATTGGCACAGCCACCATGTCCACTGCAGAGATGCTGGGGGCAGGGATGAAGGGCAAAGGGCTCTCGGTTTTCCACACCTACATGGACCAGCTATGGTAAGCTGTGCTGCAGTTCACTGTTCATCTCTCTCTGCATCAGCATCTTGCTAGTGTTCTGTTTCTCTGCATGCCAGCTGTATTTACACTGACGTACAGAATTATGAGCCCACTCATTTTAGCCAGTTGATGAAAGGACACTCACCAGCTCAGGAGAGAATGTAGCAAAGGCAGGAACAGGAAAACATCAGCCAAAACAGGGACCACATCCAGAGGAGCAGTCCAGTCTGATTAATGCTTGATGTGTAGATTGTCTCATCTCTGGAACTGTTGACCTGAACCTAAGTGAAACCACTAATGGTGAATGTGTTGAGAGCCCTTAACTTTGACTGCCTATCCAATCTTGGAGGTTTTTCTCAATGCCTCTCGGATATTTGTAGTAAACGATGACCTTTCACTGTACGGACTGGGTTTTGGAGGTGATCTGATCAAAGGTTTGGCTTTTTCTTTGACAGGTGGGGTTCACCATTTTGTACCCTACTGTGTATTTCTGGGATGAAAATAAGACTCCTGTTACATAGCAGTGTGACCCATTCCAGGATTTACCACACGCTTGATTAGACACAGTGTATAGGTAACAAGGTGTGTCTGATGAAACTCATAGTAAAACCAGGAATGGATCATACTGTTGTGTTGTTATTTCCATCCCGGATTTATTTTACAGGGCATTCGGAGACAAGTCCAGCCCTCCCACCATCGCCCCGTCAGACCCAGAGCCTGCAGACAGTGAAGAGCACTCAGAGGGGAGCGAGGGGGCGGAGGAGGAGGAGGAGCCCAGTCCCTCTACAAACACTGCAGCCAGGACCCTGCAGGACCTGCAGACAACACCACACTGTCCAGAGCCCGAGGAGAAAGCAGGAGAGGGCAGTGAGGAGGCAGAGGAGGACGGAAGGACTCCACAAGGTGAACACAGCCTGCGTGATACCTGACTGCTACAAACTCTGCACAATTACATTGTTATTGCATGTGCAGTTAAGTTTTTAACAGTAATTTAATAAAACAGGCGGTTGTAAGGTGTATTTGTTCATGTGTGTGTTTCTTAGTGTAGATTGATGATGGGTTTATGTGTGTGGCAATGGGGAGGGGTGCAGTTCTAATTTCTGTCCCCTCAGTGAAGAGATTTTCCTTTTGCTAACTCACAGTTGCAGAGGGGGCAGAAATTACAGTTGCACAACCCTTAGCAGCCATTTCAGAAGCCAGAAATGAACTTTTTACAAATTGTTGAAAAAGGGCATTTATGCTGGAATAGTAAAAAAAATTTTTTAAATCATTGTTAACAATGATCTAAAGCAAACCGACAACTGAGAAAAAACATAATAGGATAATAATCAGGTAAGAAGAGTTGTGAAAGTGTAGATGATTAACTCAAACCTTCGTTCCTCTTTCTCTACAGAGCAGATGGATGAGCTGCTGCTTCAGTGTTTCCTCCACGCTCTGAAAATCAAGGTGAAGAAGTCGGACCTCCCCCTGCTGACCAGTACCTTCCTTCGCAACCACATGTTCGCTTGCTGGTAAAACCCCATGTACCCCTCCTTGGACTTTGTGTGTATTACACAGGGGGAGCTTCACAGTGACACCTGGTGGTCACTAATTGCAATTACCTTCTGTAATTCTCCATACAAACCCTTTTGTTCACACTATGATTAGTCTGAAACAAAATCTGCTTTTTTTGCACTACTAACATGCTATTGAACTACAAAGCAAGAATTATTCAGATGTTACTCTTATGAAATCCTATAGAATTATTCCTGAATTTTATATGAATTAGCGTCCAAAAGTATTCCAAACATATCAATAGGATTATTAAGAAAGAACTTCATTTCCATGTCATTTTATCAGTTGTCAGACATCCTCTTTTACAGCCCCAGTGGAAAGCAGCTCGACATCAAGAAGTCCAGCTACAAAAAGGTATGTTGGCAGTTTTTGGAACGAGCCAAGTTAACGTCAGTCACCCTGCCTGTGAGTTAATTTCAGTAACCCCGAGTTTGTATTGTCTCCCCATCCCACAGCTGTCCAAGTTTCTTCAGTGTATGCAGCAGCAGAGGAAGCTGATCCAGGTGAAGGAGCTGAGCAAGGGGGTGGAGAGCATCGTAGAGGTGGACTGGAAACACAGAGAGTGAGTCTGTATATACCAGATATATATATATATATATATATATATATATATATATATATATATATACAGACGTGCTCAAATTTGTTGGTACCCCTCCACAAAAAACGAAGAATGCACAATTTTCTCTGAAATAACTTGAAACTGACAAAAGTAATTGGCATCCACCATTGTTTATTCCATATTTAATAGAAATCAGACTTTGCTTTTGATTTTTTATTCAACATAATATTGTAAATAATAAAACAAATGAAAATGGCATGGACAAAAATGATGGGACCGCTAACCTAATATTTTGTTGCACAACCTTTAGAGGCAATCACTGCAATCAAACGTTTTCTGTAGCTCTCAATGAGACTTCTGCACCTGTTAACAGGTAGTTTGGCCCACTCTTCCTGAGCAAACTGCTCCAGCTGTCTCAGGTTTGATGGGTGCCTTCTCCAAACTGCAAGTTTCAGCTCTTTCCATAGATGTTCGATAGGATTCAGATCAGGACTCATAGAAGGCCACTTCAGAATAGTCCAATGTTTTGTTCTTATCCATTCTTGGGTGCTTTTAGCTGTGTGTTTTGGGTCATTATCCTGTTGGAGGACCCATGACCTGCGACTGAGACAGAGCTTTCTGACACTGGGCAGTACGTTTCGCTCCAGAATGCCTCGATAGTCTTGAGATTTAATTGTGCACTGCACAGATTCAAGGCACCTTGTGCCAGGCGCAGCAAAGCAGCCCCAAAACATAAACGAGCCTCCTCCATGTTTCACTGTAGGTATGGTGTTCTTTTCTTTGAAAGCTTCATTTTTTCTTCTGTGAACATAGAGCTGATGTGACTTGCCAAAAAGCTCCAGTTTTGACTCATCTGTCCAAAGGACATTCTCCCAGAAGGATTGTGGCTTGTCAATATGCATTTTAGCAAATTCCAGTCTGACTTTTTTATGTTTTTCTGTCAGAAGTGGAGTCCTCCTGGGTCTTCTTTCATGGAGCCCACTTTCGCTCAAAAAGCGACGGATGGTGCGATCAGAAACTGACGTACCTTCACCTTGGAGTTCAGCTTGTATCTCTTTAGCAGTTATCCTTGGTTCTTTTTCTACCATTCGCACTATCCTTCTGTTCACTCTGGGGTCGATTTTCCTCTTGCGGCCGCGCCCAGGGAGGTTGGCTACAGTTCCATGGACCTTAAACTTCTTAATAATATTTGCAACTGTTGTCACAGGAACATCAAGCTGCTTGGAGATGGTCTTGTAGCCTTTACCTTTACCATGCTTGTCTATTATTTTCTTCCTGATCTCCTCAGACAACTCTCTCCTTTGCTTTCTCTGGTCCATGTTCAGAGTGGTGCACACAATGATACCAAACAGCACAGTGACTACTTTTCTCCATTTAAATAGGCTGAATGACTGATTACAAGATTGGAGACATGTGTGATACTAATTAAAGAAACTAATTAGTTTGGAATATCACTATAATCCAATTATTTATTAATCTTTTCTAAGGGGTACCAACAAATGTGTCCAGGCCATTTTAGAATATCTTTGTAGAATAAGCAATAATTCATCTCTTTTCACAGCTTCTTTGCTTTATTCTATGACATACCAAAGGCATGCAAGTATACATGATAAAATAGCTTTTAATTTCATCACTTTTCAGGAGGAATGAAGCATTATATCAATGAGCTGTAAGGGTACCAACAAATTTGAGCACGTCTGTGTATATGTATATATATATATATATATATATATATATATATATATATAATATATATATATATATATATATATATATATATATATATATATATATATATATATAGATCATTGATCCTCAACCCATTCCACTCAATGCTGTGGATGGGTATGTTCAGGGTTCCTGTTTTTCAATTCCATTTCCTTTTTAAAATCAATTCCCAATTCCAATTCAAACACATCATTAATCAACATTGCAATTAAGCTGTTAAAATGAGCTTCTCACAGTGGCAACAAATTACTTTAATTGAACTTGATTTAAATTGGCTTCATATGAAAGCAGTTGAACAGTCACAACAAACTCTGTCTCTAAAATATCAATTCAAATTCCTTCAAAAGAATCAGAATTGGAATTGGAAATGGATTTTAAAAAGCACGAACTGACCCCACCCTTGGGTGTATTATAGGCTTGAAAGTAGCCGTTGCCACCAAGGTACAAATGCAGCATTATTGGGAGGACTCGCTGCACAGCGATGTCCAAGTAAACTACAGCATTCGTTCAGCCTTCCTGGGTATGCCAGGAGAACATGCCCCATGCCAAATCCAATCGGGTCGACCGGTCCTACCTACATATCAATGATGAATCTGTCTTGAAGTTCTGGATTTTAATAAAGGAATGAGGTCACTGGATTCGTGTGGGTCGAGTTTTAAACTCTCGACACCGAAAGCCTTGGGAGGGTCCCGTAGTTAACTTGGGAAATGTTTTCTTGTCTTGCGAAGGATCCGCTCGTTCAGCGTCTCTGAAGGGTCCATGCTGGAGGAGGCTCCTGAGGAGAGCTGTAGGGATGCAGAGAAGCCATACCACCCCCCCGAAATCAGCACTCTCTACAGCGTCTCCACCAGACTGCTGCCCCTCTTCCAAGATGCACAGCTGAAGTATGTGTTCAACTTCTAATGATCAATGCTCCACAATACATGCTGCAGGGATGGAAAGACACCCATTGCATGGGGAATGCTGGTGTGGGGTCAAACTGCTATGCAATGGTAGTTTGATTTCCATTCTGTGGCTTTTCTATGCTGTTATCCTGTTGGAAGACTCAACCCTAGTAAATGATATTAGGAGTGCATAGACCCTGCTAGCTTACTTTATGTTGGTAATTATCGCCTAGTTTTGTTGCTGTTTCTTTTGTACTTTTTGCTTGTAAAGTGTGATATGCATTATTAAATAAGTGCTTTGCCTTTTGATACAGAAAAGGGGCCGTTCTCACTGCAGCCGAAGTAAGAACCATCATCACAAATTACGTGAAAAGCAACGAGCTTGTTGATGAAATAAACAAAAAGTAAGTTACGTCCATGATTTTTTTAAAATTGAACAATAGCTGACTTACTTTTCCCAAATCAGCATGGGTTCAGGGTCATGAAAGCTTGGAGAAGTAATTTAGCAATCGTACAGAAATGTGACTCCAGCAATGAGCTGCAGTGAACCACAGTGAAGGCATTTCACTAAGTGTGATTGTCTTGAAGTGCTGTGTCTGTATGTAAGGTGGTAAAATGAAGACGGATCTCACTTTTTCCATTCTTCACAGCTATGTGACAATAAACCCCATCCTCTGTGATTCTCTTCTGGACAAACAAGAATATCAGGAAATTGAAAAACTCAAATGGGATGATCTTTTCAACAGGTAAAACATATCAACTTTCTATAGGAATTGAAGCTGTAATTTGAAACCCCCCTTTTTTTTTTTTTACAAATATATATCTGAAAGTTATAAATACAAAAAAAGACCATTTGTATTTGTGCACATTATTTTGTTTTTGCATGTAGCATTTTTTAAAATGTCAAATAAGCCTCAATGCATTGCTGTCAAGAGGACTCCTCTGCCCTGTTTGAAAGGTTGAATGTCCTTTGTGTGTGCTGCAGGTGTCTGGATAGAATGCAGCATTGCCATCAGCTTCTCCTCCCAGGCCAGGAGCCCATTATCAGGAAGGGGCACATTGAACCCATAGACATCACCATCGTATCCAGAGGCTCCAACAAAAAGGTACTGCAGGGCGTCCCATAAGTCAGACATCACTGTTAATATTAGTTGTCTCTATGTCTCCAAGCAAAGAGGAATGAATTCAGATTAGTTTGATGTGCGGTGCAGATAGTCCACAGGCTGTGAACGTCCTAATCGGCAAAATACATGATATTGCCTATGATGCCTGACTAATGGGACACCCTGTATTCTAAACACTTTGACCCCTACCCAGGCACATTACTCCCTTCACTCTTAAAGACCTAGAGCAGGGCTTCCCAACCCTGGTCCTGGGGACCCCAAGGTCTAATTAAGCAAATTATTATTTCAATTAAGGGTTTAGTTAAGTAATTGAGAGGTCAGTTGGAATGAAAAACAGAAGACACACATCCCCAGGACCAGGGTTGGGAAGCCCTGACCTGGAGGTAGTACACTATACCCCACTGAATAGCAGTTTGAGTCGGTTCAGGGTTTATTGTGATCTTGTGAACTAGTTCCCCCACAGCTTTTCATCTCTGCCTGTTTAACCAGACTGGCTTACTCTATTCTGAGTCACATCTCTATTAAATATAAAAGTAATAGGCTTATTTGTGTTTAATGCGGGGCGTATAGTAGGTTTATAGGGTGTTTGGTGATGCCCCATGCAGTTCTATAGGTTTTATGAATTCATAAAGGTTTGGCGTCGACCTTGCCTTAATAAATTGAAAAGGATCTTGCACGCCACTGCTATAAAAATGGGAACAGGGCCACGCCTTGTGAGCCAAGTTTAGAATCTATTTTTTTTTGCAAAGTGTAAAATTAAATATTATGTACTATTGTTATTATATGTTATGTTATGTTTAGTTATACTTATATTAAATCTGAAAAAAGAAGTGCACTTTTACTTCTGTGTTCTGTATGATTGTTTGGAGCGTAAAACAACCATTTACTGTACAAAAAGGGTGAAACATTTTGCCTGTTAAAAGTAGTATAACAGCCACAGTTTGGGCTTGGGGTCGATGATCACAGTTCTAATCTTTCAGGTGACTTTAATTAAAAACCTGGAGCTGTACGGCTTGGAGCCTCACTCCATAGCCAGCATCCTACAGCAGAGAGTGCAAGCCAGCTCTGCTGTCAATCCACTGCCCGGGTCAAAGGACAAGGTCCTGGTGCAGATCCAAGGGAACCAGCTCGTTCATGTGGGCAGGCTGCTTGTAGGTGAGTGCGGGTCTTTGCCTTCCTTGGGAGGTGGGTGTAAGTTCAATAACTGCCTTGATTTTGAACCAGTTTTCACCAGCATGCACCTAGGCTCCTGGAGATGTTTCAAGTTGCATTTGGCTGTAATCCAGTAAATATGTTAAACCTTTCACATACTGTGTGCTTATTATGCGATGATGAGGAGCCTCTGTGTGTGCGTAAGCACTGGAGGTTTACTGGTGAGGAGCCTCTGTGTGTGCGCTGGGGGTTTCCTGGCTCAGCCTGTATTGACAGGTCCTGTATTGCACATTGTTTAAATATTTTCAATGTTTATCTATGGTGCTTTCCCATTTTGTACATCCTACTTGCCTTTTAATTACTAACACATAGACCACTGCTTTTCAGATTGCAATATAACTTGGTTTATATAAAGGTATTACTTGTTTATGACGTTTTATTAACCACAAGTTATTGAGAGATTCAGAATGTGGGGATGTAAGGAGGTATCAGTTTGTATGTTTTATTTACTGAACTGAGTCGTTTTGTCTTTTGCAGACGAGTACAAAATTCCTCAAAAACACATCCTGGGACTCGATAAAGCACCGAAGCCTGGGAAAAAGAAGTGAGGGCATCGTGCTCCATCCTCACAGGCCACACAGCACTGAGACCTTGTAAATAAAACGGTTAGGAAATGATTGTGTGCTGAAACTCCCAAACTAAAATAAAATCCATATTCTTCTCAAAGTCTCTTCTTGAAACGTCCACCCACCATAAATGTCTTTTACAAAAGAAAAGAGAATGAAAATATGGGACTTTCTTTTATTATTCTTTTCCTTGGTTTGTACAGCTTTACATTTGTTTTTACATAGTTTTTTTTACAGTATTTCCTGTAAAACCAAAGAAAAAAGAATATTAACATTTTAAGCTCATAAAATAAATTACACACACGTTTGTCAAGGTTCCAGAACATCATTTGGTTTGCATTTGGACATTCATCTGACGTTTTCTTTTCTTTCTTTTTTTTCTTTTTTTTTTTTTACAGCTTGTAATAAGTTTTATTTGTACAGTCACACCAAGCAACACAAAACCGAAAGGCACTGCCTGCAGTAAGAACTAAGGCTGTAAACCCTTAAAAGTAAGGCTGTATTTTTTTCCCAGTTACCACAGATTTCACAGTTTTTGTGAAATGTACCCATTGCCGTGTAATGTGTAGTTCCTGTGAAAATTAATTTTTGTTTTAGCACTTAAAAATAAATACAGCAAACGTTTGTCTTATTGACCTGGTAGCTGGTTTAGTTTGCTTCCGGTAAATGATTGAACACACACGGCATAGCGCTGCACGATTTCTTTAAAATGTCTTCAACGAAAAAGACACCAGCTGCATCAAAGATGGGAAATATTTCTGCTAAAGAAAGATCGCTCTGTCTAGGACAAGGGGACGTTTCACATGTCTGCTGTTATTTTCACATGCATTTCTGTTTTTATTGTGTTTGATAATTCACTGCTGCTGAAAAATAAAATGTCTTTAAAAGGTGGACATAAAAAATGAATATATTCGACAATTTAGTATTTATAGTTTTTCGAGAATGCAAATATTTAGGAACATTTGTTGATAACTCGAGAGAAAAATGATCAAATTCAAATGTGACCACGCTATTTTTTCTGCTTTAATAAATATGCTTAAATCGTGATATATTGTGAAATATCTACTGATGTTTTTAGACCATGAAATGTGAAATAAGCAATTTTTTTTTTACCGTGAAAGAGATACAGCCCAGCTTAAAAGGTATAAAAGGAGGGGGTACTAAACATCTAATGTACTGTATGTACAGTACTATTAAGAAAATAACTTTTTTTTAAACGGGTCGTGATTTACAGTATTCTGATCTTTTGTACATCCATGTGCTTTTAATACTGCATTTGAAAATGAATAGAACATTTGAAACAGGTACAAAGATAAAATACAATAACTAAACATGTGCTAGTATTAATGAGATAAAGAGCCGTTTACAGAAAGGACGTGACTGTTTACTCCATTAAAAGTAGATTCACAGCCTTCGTAACACTGCAGTTTCGTTACTCTGAGTGCCGAGCTTGCAAACTTGAAACATACACAGAAGCGTCAAAAAAAAAAAAAAAAACCCTCTCCTGTGTGGTACTGGGAGGCAGTACAGTGTATAGAAAGGCAATTCCTGGTCTAGTTGTACGAGCACAGGGCTTCAATTAAATTCAATATAAACTAGTGCTGGGACAAACATTGCTTGTTAGTCATCACATAACTCTTCATGTTCAGAACATAATATTTATACAATATGGGCTTCTCTGATTTATTTAAGGTAAGTGGATGGGGTAGTGGATTTATTTTATCCTGAGAGGTCCCTTTACTGTGTAATTTGTCCCAGCAGACTGGTATCCACTCAAGGCTGTAGATTAGAATCTGTTTAGCTCCTCGCTAAACAGAGCTGACAACGACAGATACTATACAAGCCTCATACTGTTTTATATATTATGGAACGTGTTTAAACGTGATCATTTTTAATTAGGCACCAGGGTATGCATGAAATACATACAGACACTGACTTTGGATGACTAGTGTTTGTACGTTGGCTTAGTGTGGCAGTTAACCCGTTGATTCAGTCACTTCAGCTTGGACAAGCCCTCTGGTGGGGAGAGAAGGTATTACAGAACCTAATAATGCCCATGCAGTTTGGGTTTTGGTTTAATCACAAATGGCTTAATGTGGCAGTGGTAAAATACTGCAATGCTTCTGGTGTTGTCTTTTTTCTTCCTGTGATTCACAGTACTTCTTACTCATGGCCAAAACTGGAAAAGGCCATGAACTGAATAAGTGCTCAAAGAAGCATCGCCCCCAGCCTTGTGTCGTGCGCTGAATATTTTGTTAGACAGAGAGTACCATTTAAGGAATCTGAACTTCATTTGGGTACTGTGCCTTGTAATCTGGTTCAAAGCTCCAAATCTCACACAACAAACACACAGCAGGTTTGAGCACAGATCAAAAGGATCTAGTCAGCTAAGCAAGGCAAAACTGACGTGGATTTGTCCAATCTGTGATTCCACAACAGCCTCTCAGTACTATGAATAACCATGAAATCATGCAACTGTAAGGTACCTTTTTAGGCAGCGCACCTAATCTTCTACTTCTTAAATAAACTTGAGTTTCTCAGCGTATCAAAGGAGAAACGGACTCACAAACCTAAAGTAGAGTACCGTATAATTATTAATAGTTTGTGGCATCCTGGCCTTTTCCATTCTCAGCATCAGGGATTTGGGGAAGCCAGTGGAAATAGTGGGATTTTACTGGCTATAGTCTAGATCTACCATGCTCCATTTAAGAAAGCCTTCTATATCGATTTCCGAAGCATTAAAATCCTTTAAAAATGATTCTTAGTTTAAAACAAAGACTTCTGTTTCCCCATCGCACAACACTGGCAGAAAGTCATGCAAACGTAACCCAGCGTAATCATAAAACTCATGCTAAGTAGCACTTGTAGCAGTAGCAGCAGCAGCAGCATTGTACACGGTCTATCCAGAAACCCTCAGCATATAATCCAAGGGTGGTCGTAACTGGCACAGTCCCGCCAGCATGTTTAAAAGTACGCTTCCAACCTCTTCTGGCTTTTACCTTCAGTTTCCCCTCGTAAAGAGACCAGCAGAAAGTGTCCTGAGTGGAACGTTTTCAAATGAACGTCTATTCCAGTTTCTTTTTGTTTTTGGTCTCCAGTTTCGCTTATCCAGGCTTCTCTCCTGCCTCTTTTAAAGCCTGCTCCAGTTTTTTTCGATACAAAACGTATTTCTTTTGCACCTGCTTGATCCTGTCCTGTTCCTCTTTCTCAAGTATCGTTAGGAAGTTCTGCAGCTCTGGGACTGAGAAGGCATGCCACTGCGCGGGGGGAAACAGGAAAGAGAAAAGAGATGAGCATTCCAGCAAACTACAGCAAAAAATTAAAATTGCACATATTTAATGCTAGTTCAGTGTGAGTTTACAGTGTTGTTTTAGGACTGACCTCCACATCCCCCGTCTCGTTTTCTTTCAGTACAAAAGTCAGCAGGTCTGCGTCAGGGCCACTAAGCAGCCTCAGCAACAGCGGGTGATCTGAGACCGGCAGCTTCTGAAAGAGATCTGGAGGAAAGACACAGTCAGACACGCATTACAAACCTGTAGCCATCATGCATTCGAATAGTGAGCAAGAGCCTACTGTTATTCATTTATTTAAAGGGCTTTCAAAGAGAGCTCAACTGCAATGAAAATGCAGTACATCTTGTAAACTGTAGCTTAACACATTTTTATGATCAAATAATGATCTACTCAATGGTGTGCAACTCTGGCTTTCAGGTTCCAATCCTGCCAGGTCCCTTTGTTCCAATAAGGTCCTAAATGAGTCGACTGTTTAGGTTCAGCTAACACATTTAAAACCTGGTTGGAACAAAAGACCTGATCCACAGCCTCATCATAATCATAATTATAATGATCATACTCTGACCTTGGCCATCGCGGTGCGTCTGCCGGTAAAGTGCAAATTTCTTGGGATGGTCTATGACCATGAACTTGTTGAGCAGGCCCTGGATGACCTCGCTCACTGTCGTTGTGCTGCTGATGTGCAGCTGCTTGACCGCGTCCAGGGGCAGGTAGAAGGAGGTCTTCTTGTCCAAGCCTGGGGTCTGGTTGGCCGCTGTGGGATGCACCTCTGCCGGGACGGTCACAGGCCGCCGCAGCTTCAGGTTCACCTTGATGAACCCTGTGTAGATGCCGTCCTCACCCTGCCAAACACAACACAGACTCTGAGACCCTCGCTCAGTCCCTTTACTGATCTGCAGCTCAACCAGGCCAGCGATACACAGTAACAATAATAATCAATGCACACAAATATACGAGGGCATGCTAGATGAGTTTCTCAGGGACTTCCTTTGTTGTTTTATGTTCAACTGTTTCATACCTGTAACAGGTGTAGATGTAAAAAAAAAAAAGAGAACAAATATTTATACACAACATACTCGTATCCATTCAATATGCATTTGTATCGAAATCATATAGCCGCTCTGGTTATAACCAACTGTTTGGGATAAACTGCTACAACAAGTACATTGCAGAGAGTTGTTATGACATACTAATAATATTCTGTGGCCAAAATCAACATAAAAAGTGAAGCAAGAAGCATTTTTTTTGTTCTTTTTTTGTTTCCGTGACTCCATATGTACAGAGTGCATCGCTGGCCCCAGGGATCTGTTCGGTTCTCTAAACTCCCCAGCACACTCCACCAGACAGTCCATATTATAAAAAGGTAGCCACATGCAACGCTTGCCTCCTGGGATCAGTCAAAGTCATTCTGACCCATGTGTGAGATCCAGAGGTTGTGTGAATCTATGCAGGAGCAGCAAGGCTCTACCCTGCTTTAATCCACCTTGTCAAAATAAATCACTGCTTTACTGGAACCTCAAACCAAAACGCACAGAGGCTAATGCAAAGTTAGTAATGGAAAATACATTTTAATACGGGGGCTGTCAGAGACGCTCCGAGACACAGACATGGCATTTAGTCAGTTAGGAGACATGCGTCACGATTACCCTTTGGAATATTTTAGTTCTTTTTAGCACTATGAAGCTTTGGTGGTGATGCTGTATCAGTGTATGTGTGTTAGGATGTGTTTTACTTTGTTTCTGTGATTCAAAGCTCTTTAAATCAATTTAAATAAAAAAGATCTATAATTCCTTTAGTGCTTGTAGAAATACATTGTGTTGCATTAGTTTGAATGAACTGGTTTCTAAACACAGCCTAAACACATATATTAAGATCAGTACTCTTTGTGGGTTTTATCTGCATAAACTTAATTCTGTTGACAGCTTCCATACAGGCTAAGCAAAATCCGGTTCAGATTTGAAGAACCTGGCAGCCTTCCCCATTCCCTACAGTCCCTATACATTATACACAAGTGTGATCATCCCTATACATTATACACAAGTGTGATCATCCCTATACATTACAAACAAGTGTGATCATCCCTATACATTAGACACAAGTGTGATCATGCCTATACATTATACACAAGTGTGATCATCCCTATACATTACAAACAAGTGTGATCATCCCTATTCATTACAAACAAGTGTGATCATCCTTATACATTACAAACAAGTGTGATCATCCCTATACCATTATACACAAGTGTGATCATCCCTATACATTATACACAAGCGTGCACTGAAGCAGGCTTGCTAATGCGGTGAATGCTGTTTTTATTACCAGTTTCATTCCAAAGCAGTCCGACACTTTGGAGTTGTACTCCTCTATCTTCCTCTTGATCTCCTCCTCTGAAAGGACCTTTGGTTTTTCTTCATGTTGTTGTGGTTGTTGGGGTTGGGGTTGAGTGACATTCTGAAACACAGGACACAGACAGGTACTTTATTAAAACACCAGAAATCAAGCCCATACCGGAGTATGCTCTTTCCTTCTGGTATAACAGACCACCACCTGGATTGCACTTACAGTAAGGACCACTAGGGGGTGTGCAACCGCTCTTGAGAAATGCAGCTTTTAGAAGCAGAAAAAGGACATTTGAACTGTGACAGTTAGAAAGCATGCAATAGGATGTCCCTAACAGAAACTCCAGAGAACATTAGAGTACATGCATGCTGTAATATAACACACATATTAAGGGTCTCTTTAATGCAACACTACATTACTGCAGCAGAACCTTTGTATTTCCTGGGTTCCTCAGCACTGAAACACAAAGTCACCACATCCTCAAAGTGCGGTACATGTTATAACAAGACTTGCAACGAGTTTGGCTGGCCTAGTTTATCAGACAGATTTATTTCTGAACTCTGGTACCTTCAGCATGTGAAAACGCCCCTGCTGTTAAATACGACATGCAGGAGGATGGCTCTCGTACAGTAAACTGTCTACCCAAACTTCCAGCATCTTCATGTTCCCCTCACCGCTAATTCAAAAGAACACGGGAACAAAACCCAAGGCTAAGCCATCCGCTCTCCTAGACAACTCAAACTTCATAAAACTGCTAAACAGGGCAAACTCTGCTGCTAAACCCAAGCTGATTAGGCACAGGATTTTTTTTTGCAAAAGCAGTTGAAAGTGGAGAGAAAGTATCATCTGTCTTGCATTTGTTCCTGTGTCTTATCAGCAGTGCAATGTGCTTACTTGGTGTGGGAGAAGTAGTTGATAACCTCATAGAGTGCTTTCTTTATTATTGAACACAATTATTACTGAATACAATTTTCTCCAGTGCACCAACTTTTGTTATGGAAGTCGAAATAAAAATCAGAGTTTTTTTTTTCCCATTCCCTTGTACATGGCAAGGATGATAAATTGCTTTCCTCACAGCCGGTGATGAATCGTTTTCTATTGATCTCGTTTTGAGGTGGTAAAGAAGATAGGATCGCTAATGACTAATGGGGTCTGCTGGTCTATTAACTTGAGGGAGCCCTAACGGGATCACTCAACACTGCAGAATGCTTACAGTGCATGTCAAAGTAATTGCCTCTGGTCCAATCTGCTTTTAGATCTGCTGCGTCAAACTGTGATCAAATACTATATAAAATCGACCATATACACAGTGTAATGCAAACTGCGATTCATTTAACTGAAGGAGCATTGAATGGCCTTCTCTTGTTTTGTAATTTTCTTCTAAAGTGCCGTTGAGAGGATTAATATGCAAAAAACCTGGAAAATGTGGTCAAAATCACATCCCCTTTAACATGGTATTCTTTACCTTTAATTCATCTGTTTCTCTTAATGAGGAATGGTGCGTCAATATGAACACTGGTTTCCTGGAAGCTGTGCCCACACCCCCTTCAAGAAGTGAACAAGGACATTGCTTCATAGCAGCAGCACTGTGCACAAGATGCAAGTGCAATACAGGACAGAGGCATTACAAAACAGCACTGATGAAAACGACAACTTCATGTGATAATAGAAGGAAGAGACATCCGGACAACTGAACAAACACACACACTTTTAATGATGCCACAGCACTTTGCACAGTCTAGTGTGAAGTACACTTTAAAGCCTGCTAATGCTATCGAGCCATTAGTGGCGCTTAGTCACTCATCACCCTTGTGTTTTTTCAACGATAATTGGACGTTCTAAAAACATTTCTACTAGATCATTAAACCACAACACGTACAGTAACTTTACTTAGCCATGTTTTTCTGTTATATATTTGATAGACAGGAGCACATAAGCTTATCCCCAAAAAACATGTAAAATACATTCCTTTTATAAGGAGTAACACACAATAAGATCTTGCAGAGTCGGATATGAATTATTATTTTCATTTCCAGCTTCTGAATGAAGAGATTCTACTACTAAAACAATATGAATTCATTCAACATTTATTTTTTTATTTTTTTTAATTTGCTATCGATTCCAAAAACAGGGCTACTGATCCCGAAAAACAGGGCTAACTTCCAAAAAAAGGGGCTATCGATTCCAAAAATGAAAGCGTTTACAGCAGAGCTGTTTCTTGGAAGATATATATAATCCTATACTTTAGATTCAGCTCAGGGAGTCTACAGTAGAGCCACAGTGCTGCACCAGAGGCGCAAAAATCACTTGTAAAGACTAATGAGCTGCAAAGAAACAAAATGACATGGAAAACGAGACAGTGCCTTCGAAACGCTGCCAGCACAAGGCAGCCTGTGCCAGCTGTCCTTTTTTACCATCAATAAATGTAAATGTTGTTAAACCAATGTTAAACGTTTACAGTCGGCAGTGTGGAAAATAACAAGACTCCCACTGCATAGCGTTGGTGGGGTCAAGTTTTAGAGCAGGTCTTGGGATTCTGCAGTGGGGGAATGGAGTGATGTTCTCCTGGAGCAAGGGGTGATCCAGAACGTCCTCTTCCCAGCCATCTCCAGATACTAGAGGAGAGTGAGTCAATGAGAGCACCCTGATGCCAAGCACAGCAAACAAGTGTGTTGACCTTTTCAAGTCCCATTCAGACTGCCTTGTTCATTTATAGCGTGGCAAGTAGCTGTATAGAAAATACACCCGACACACTGCCGTGTCACCCAACGCCTGACATTAAGAAGTAGCCATGAATAGCTCCCATCTCAGCCAGCTCTCTGACACTGGCTGTGCACAGTGCTGCTCGACAGGGCTAGGCTGGCATGGGATATTTTTGGAACAAACGCGCAGTGAGAGAGAGACAGAGAGAGAGAAAGGGTGCTTGCTTCCTTGTGCCAATGCTTCAATTGATCTTTTAAGTCAAAACAGATTTTCAAAGGGAAGAGAAAAAAAAAATGAACAAAAAGGAAACAAAATGGGTTGCAAGTAGCTTTTTAGGTTTTGTTAACTGTCAAGCTGTTCAAAAGATCCAGTGTTTTAATGTTGCGCTGCTGTACAGCAGCATATTGATCAGCCAGGAACAAAGGCTTTGATTAAGACTATTGGATAAGAGACTGTGGTGTGTTTCTACATGCTTCCAAGCATCTTCAATGGGGGCGAACTACTGTCAAAATAATGGAAAGCCTTTTTATTTAGTTATTTATTGTATGCTAATGAAAAGCGATTAATAATCAGATAACTGTATATTTTTCATATTAATTAATACATTATTGATTTAACCTCACGCGGCATAAGGTTCCCACATTTTTTTTACATTAATATTCTACAGAAAAGAGCAAAAGACTTCCAAATCTCAAAACCAGGGGGGTCTTGATTAGAACAGTCTTAATCCAGTACATGTACGTTCATGCAATTGTGTAAATGTTGGCAGCGGCATGTTGGATTACATTCAAATACAATCCAAAAGGAGGCCAGCAGTTCAGACTCTGTTTTCTTGAAATACATTGAGAATGGTTGTGTAACAGCCAGCTCCCATTGCAAAACAACAAAAGCCTCATGGGGGATAATTACAAAAAATTAATGAAAAAATAAGCAAAAGGCGTAACTCAATTTGTTTTTTAAAATCACTCGCGTCTTCAAATAATGACTAACCCAGTCAAGTTCAATGTTTTCAATCTTCTTTTTCTAAACTGTGCACACACCCAATGCAATACATACAATACAGCCTCTTAATAACACATGACAAACACTGCAGGCAATCCTAAAAAATAGCACATCAGTATAAAATTAAAAACAATGTTTCTAGACCTGATACAATGATCAAAAACTACACAACTTCTAAATAACCTCAGCTATAGAATGTAATGAACGGTTGAGATAATTAGATTTGGGCTCATGTGGTGGTCCTATATGGGGACATTTGTGATACAGATGCTAGCATCTGCAACAGTTCTGCAGCTCTATATAAAAATGTGTACTTTGTATTGTACAATACCATTCATATGGTACGGCTCAATTAAAACTCTCTCCTAATGGGTCTTGCTTATTTCCAGATAGCCTTGTGTTGATGTTTTCTTGGGTCTTTCTTTATTCATATTAAAGGTGAAGTAACTACCAGGGGTGTGCTGATGCTCGTACTTGCCTTTAAGAAGTATTTATAGGCAGGTATTAAATAAATCCTACGTTATGGCCTCAGTACAGCAGTAAAATTGTCAGCATCCTGGAAGCGAGGAAAATTTGCTTCCAATCGGTTTTTAAAACACTTAATGCAGAAGTTAATTGCCAACGATTGGGATTGTAAAGGTGAGGGAAGGACAGCTTTTCTTGTTTTGAAATCAACACCTTAAAATGAATGGATTTATTGAATACCTGCCGATAAGGGAGAGCAATGGAGAGCAGCACTCTCCTCAAGTTGGTCTGCAGGTATCAGAGCCCCCCAATGCAATGTGTGTACGAGGCAGGGGGCCCCTTTCCTGTCACACGTTTCCAGTGAAGAAAGGAGATGGACTGGACCAACATGGAAGAAATAAAAATAGTATTGAAGAAGCAAATATATGTATTTTAAAGCCCTAGGAGCTACGCCCTTTTGTCATTAGCAAACAGGGGAAAGGTTAAGATTAATGGCTTAATCTTAAGTGATCTTAAAATAGCGCTTGTTTTCAGATGCTGAATTCATTTTAAAAGAAACCAGCCCTGAAATATTACATTTAAAAAAAAAATAGCTCTATTAAAAGATGTTGTTGAAGGGAGAGATAACTCCATACACATTATATAAAACATTATACACAAAAGACAACATTCCTCCGCCCAGGAGAGCAACCACCAAGAAAAGGTGTTAAAACCAATCCTCGCCCAGGACAACTGGAAGCTGCTAGAGACTGGAAAATGCTGGCAGATGTTGGTCAACGGCTTATTTTTCCACCTGAGATTGCCACCACTAACCTTCGACCAGATATTGTCTTGTGGTCTGGATCAGCACGCCTTGTTCACCTGGTAGAGTTAACAGTGCCATGGGAGGATGCTGTAGATGAGGCGTATGAGAGGAAGAAACTGCGTTATGCTCAACTAGCCACTGAAGCGGAACAGCGAGGATGGAGAGTCCGGGTTTACCCAGTGGAAGTGGGTTGTCGAGGATTTGTGGCACACTCTACAACCCGGCTTCTCAGAGACGTCGGATTCAGTGGCCAAGAGTTGCGTCGCACAGTGAAGAACTTATCTGAAGCAGCAGAGAGGAGCAGCAACTGGCTGTGGTTGAGACGGAAAGATTCTGGCTGGGGATCTCAAGCACAATAGAAAGAAAGAAACGCTGATGTACAGGTAAGTAAGATGGGCTGAGTTAAGTGGGGGACGGAGGGGGGTGATGCTGGGACGCCAGAATCACCGTCGAGCCCTCTTGAGGTGTCGTGGGCTAGTCAACGAAACACTGAGGATGGAAGGTGCCCACTTGAAAACCCCAGAGATGTACCCTACTTAGCTCAATCCAGACGGTTGTCATGCTGATGCGCTGGGGAGGCCGCACTGTGGCTGATCCCCGGAGCCAGCATCGCAGCCGTTGTGTGTGCTGATGCGCCAGGGAGGCAAAATAAGCTGATCCCTGGAGCCAGCATTACACTTCAGCCATTAACACCAGACAGAAGGATATCTACATCATCATATGGAAGGAAACGTAAATGGATGGAGACACATATGGATCATATTAGTTTACTGTAAAGCTACGTCTTAGTTGGTGCTTATCTTGGCGAGAGCCGAGTTCAAATCAGCATGAAGTTTTAACATCTACTCTCGTGTAATGGAAATCATTAATCAGCATTGTTCTTTGGAACCATTTCTGAGGAAGTCTTTTGGGTTGAAACTTCAAAACCAAGTCGCTCAGGTCACTGGCGGCCAAAGTGCTGATCAGAGGAGATCTCACAGCAGTCAGGTCACACTACACAGTGCCCAAGCACACACTCTCAACAGAACTGGGGCAAAGTTTGAGGAAGTTTCTTCACGTCATCACACGTAGAGCATTGCAACACGATGGGGGGAGTAAACTTATACAAAGCTGAAGTGCTTTGGCTTGACATAGGTCTTGCATGGCCCTCGTAAACTACTGTGGGTTCTACTATGGATTCTACAGTAAAACAATGGATTCCAAATATTTTTTCAAACCTGCATGATTAAATCCTGAAATCTACAGGTTTACTTATTTTTTCTCTAGGGAACGCTATAGATTCTGTTTCCATGAGGTCAAACATCTGATAAAGATCATCTGTATACAACCCTATAGTGAGTGCAAGTGATCTATGTATTGTGTTAAAACCCCTGAATACAGTACAAGGGTTGTTTTAAAAACTATATTTTAATCATCTTTTAACAACAAATTGACATCCACTTCAAAAGACGCCATCGCACTGTACAAACTTTGGAAAAAAAAAACCACAAAAAAAACCCCACTTCAATTAAAGAGCTGTGCATGTGACTGTTGTAAATATACACTCGTAACTATGTTAGAGCACAAGCAACAGCTTTTAAAAACTCTGATATAATGAGGACAGGTCACATGAAACAGATCCGTATCTGGTTTTCAGAGTGCGGATCACATCACCTCTCAACAGCTGACGGCTGGATCTCTTTAGCAGGTATCAGAGCTGATATCACCTGCTAACTCTTGTGGTTCATTAATAAACCCTGCATCGCAGCGGCTTCGGGGAGGCGAGGGGATACAGCACCAGGGCCAAAAACAGCTCGGAGGTCCAGTTTCACAGGGGCAGAGTGGAGGAATAGATGGCTGGAACACATCTCCCAAATGTTTGACTTGGCTTTCTTACTATTATTACCTCACAGGGGCCTTGAACTAACGGAGGGGGTTGTTCCAATAAGCACACATACCTTCTAGCCCGGCAAGGCAGTCTGGGTGCATGACCACGACTGTGTGGATTTATAACACGACTAGATACCAAGAAAAGGGTTTCGTGAAGTTCCGGGAGCTCTTGGTGTCTGTCTTTCTAGTTTGGACCTACCAGAAAAGATGGGTATTAAATAGGGGGGCAATCCTTAAAAAATGTGTAAGTAACATTGATCCCGGGAAAGCGGATACTGTAAGTTGGGGCTGATTGGGAAGTATAAACATGGATATAAGATGAATGGCATATTTAAGCACCCCAGCATTTCCTAGTAGTTCATCTGTTTCCCTTAGAGTGCAGTCATTGTTTCTGGTGTCAAGGTTACGAAACAGGGCCAAGGCTTCACAAAAGTGAATGTTTATATGGGATCTCAGCTTTGTAATGTAACGTGCACATTCAGTTTATATTGTGTACTGCAGGTAACATGGTGAAATCTTAACACTGTATATTGGCAAGATGTAATGAAAAAGGCACCGTTTCATGTAGAGGAACAGTTTTATGCAACACGTTTATGAATTGAGAAATTAGTGCGGTAACCTGGAACCGGTTTTGTGCGAATTGAAAATTTGAAATAAAACACATTTATGCTGCATCTAATACATTATCCTCTTCCTGCTCGAGATACAGTTTTGCTTTTCCAAATCAGCACAGTAAATGTTTTGTTTTTCGTTACAATAAAAGAGACGCGTGGCCACAAAACAAAGGATGGACTTTGACCCTAGGAAACGGACAGAATGTTATTGACTATGAACAGGTTTTGGTTCCTGTTTCACATGTCGAACGGTCATGTTTCAGGACAAAATAAAAACCTTTCAGCAACTGTCAGTCAAGTTTGGATTTAAATCATCTCCTTGTTTGCTGCTGTATCAACTGACAGCAGTGAAATGCACATGCAGCTATGTCATCGCAGTACGCCCAAGGACAGCTAGCCAGACCCAGTGATGTATGGGACCTGGAGGACAGCTGTCTAATCCGGCAAGCATTTTATTTCAGTCAATTTGTGCTTGACGAAGCTCTTTGGCATTCACCAAAGCGATAATGCTCTTCAGCGGCAAGCAGACACACTCAAATATTCAGTAAATCCAGATGTCTTTTTATCAAATGTATCAATGATTATTATTATTATTTTTTTAAACACTGATCTTTAATTTGGATAGCAATATGAATGATAAGGATATGATATTTAGTAGTGCTAAAAAGAAACAAAAACAAGTAGCTTTTAATCAACTTGTGAATCTGAGCTGAAACCACTTCTCGGTTCACTTTAGCTGCGTTTCCGCTTGTAAAATTCCTGTTCTGGAAACCGCTATCAATGAGCAGGCTGTTCCATTGATTCTCCTTAAGCGGACGGGGCTCAGGAGAAGATCCTCCTGGATTGAATTGTGACCTCAATGAGAACAGGGATCGATAAAAACAGAGGTAATCAGGTAGAAGGACACCGCTTCTCCCCTGGCAGGACTGCACCTACGAAAAGACAACACACACTACCCAGGTGCAAATCAGCTGTCTTTGTCTTTTCCTGGGTGAAGCCCTAGCCACAGGTGTGTTGCTGCCATAGCCCAATCATTGTGGCTAAAAGCACTGCAATGCTTTGACCCCTACCCCAAAAAAACACTGCTGGATAAGCATATGGCATTAGCTGGCAGAGTGCTACAAACAGATTAACAAATGATTTACAGGCTTCCAAGAAATGACTACATACTGCTAGGGATACAGTAGAAGCTTTACCATCGAGATAAGTTCCATTGAACTCTAGACGTGTGAAGACACAGTTCTCCCAGTGTACAAATCAAATCAATACGAAGCATTCATTCATGCGACACTATTTGCCTCGCTGAAAACACGAAGGGAAATTATTAATGTGCTTATTGTATATATATAGAGAAGTATCGCAAAGAAAGCTGAACAAGACTGCAAGTTGGGGGATGTATTTAAGGGTCCATTTAAAAAAAGAAGGAACAGGTATGCATGTTCTGCTTTTGAAATTCAAACTGAAAATGTATGTCGTTGAAGTTTATATTTGGGCACTCCTGACAGTTGCAGGAAAAGCACAAATCGCGAATGCAAACCAGGGAGAAACATTAGCCAATGGGAAGGGTTTGCTGGTGCAGAACAGAAACGCAGTTTATACAAATCTTTCTGAATCATCAGCAAGAGGTTGCATACGGTCTGTTCTGTGTCCTGCATGTGTTATTTATATTTTAAGGATCAAGGAGGCTCTGTTGAAAAAAGCAGTTACTAAAGTACTAATCAGAGTTAATTACAATGTATTTACACACACTAGCACCCTAGTACAGCAGGTCCCAATACCTGCTGGAGAGCAGTGTTTTAAACAGAAGTGCCACCTGTTGCCAAACGTCTATGAGATCACCCCCAAGCCAAAGGTCATCACTGTATCTGCATTGCTGTGCGGCAACCAGCCTGAGACACAGCCTGAAAATCAAACTGGTAAAGTAACTAATAACAAGCAACTAAGATGATTAAATTAGGAAACATGGCAAAGGTCTCTGTTAGCAGTTTTGTAAAATACGGTTACATTTTTCACAAAAAATGGTGCAAACTGCATTTCAAGGTAAAGATTGTGTTCAAATCAGACCCTTTTTGCAGCATCAGATACACCTGACAAGGTCGTACACACTTAAATGTCTTGGCGTTACAGTAAAACCGACAGGCATCTTTGTTTTAATTAGTCATCGCACTGTAAGGAAATTCTTACTCAGTTAGAGACCCAATGCGGCACAGCTAAAATCATCTATAACATATTCACAGTTTCCAGTATAAGCACTTAAGCACTGCACAGCACGGGGCTAGCAACAGTTAGCATGCTCACTGTGGAAAAAAAAAACCCCAAAAAAACTTTAAAATGAACCAGCTGGAACTTTTCTTAGTTCCATTTCAAACACTGTCAGGTTTAGAGGGACTGTACTGAATAAGAGTTTTTATATTACACACACACACACACACACACACACACACACACACACACACACATTAATATGCACACATATTGCATGCCTTTATTATTTAAATATTTCCTTATTTTCAGTTTGTCAGTCAAATACAAAATACCGGTTATGACAGCCCTACAAATTAAAAGGCACAGTTAGTTTCAGTGCCAACATGACATTTTTATATTTTCAGCATTTCCTCCTTTTCTGCACATGGGAACTAACTGGCGATCTTTCAGATACCACAAAAATACATTTGAAACATACATCAAAATACATTGTAGAATGAGATTTAGTATTTGGATTTTTACTCTCAAGTTAAATTAACGGCTACCATGATATGACCACACATACAGCATTTGAATGTCAGTAATTACCATGCATGGTATTAATGGCATGCTAATGCTCTCGGTGAGAAGCTGGAGGGGTATTTCAGTTGGCGGACACTATATCCTAATCAAGGCAATGCTTTGCTTTGCAAGCTGGTCTCTGCAGCTTGAAGTGCTCTGTATATAGAGAGGCCATGGAATGGAAACAGCCCATCAAACTGATATACTAAACACTGCTGTTTATGTCATGGTGTGTAGGTTTACCTGACAAACTGCAGACTTGCTTTAATACGAACCAATACACAGACTGCAATGCTCCTCTTTGCAAACTACAGGTGTCTTTGGATGACCTTTATTAGTAGGATATACTGGTTTATATTTGTCTTTTATTTGCTGAACATTTTTAAAACGCTGTGCATTGGCTGCAGACTCTTTTTTTCTATTACACTCAGGAAATGTAATTCACAAGGGTGCAAAACACCATCTGGTGCACAGAATGAAATGGGAGAGCTTGCCCAGCTAGTGGCTCATGATTTCATTTAAAAAGGGTTGATTCCGTTTTTAGAATGTCCTGCCGTTTGCCTGCTAAGTGTTAAACGTTTCCGATTCAGATTTTTTTTTTAGGAAACAACCATCCTTCTGGACCAGGGCTCGGTGCCAGGTGTATTTATTCAATCGCACGGTTAGTCTGAAGAATCTGACCCTTCCTCACCAACTACGCTACCCAGCTCCTGGTCCAGGCCCTGGTACTCTCCCGCCTAGACTACTGCAACTCCCTCCTGGCTGGCCTCCCTGCGTCCGCCACCCGTCCGCTCCAGCTCATCCAGAACTCTGCTGCCCGCCTGGTGTTCTCTCTGCCTCGCTTCGCCCACGCTACTCCAATACTCTGCTCACTCCACTGGCTCCCGATCCCCGCTCACATCCAGTTCAAGACTCTTGTACTAGCCTACAGATGCCTTGACCAGACTGCACCCAGCTACCTCCAGACCCTCATCACTCCCTACACCCCCACTCGACCTCTCCGCTCCGCCTGCACTAGAAGACTGGCTCTACCTCCGCTACGCTCCCCTGCCTCCAGAGCCCGCTCCTTCTCCACCATTGCTCCGCAGTGGTGGAATGACCTTCCTACAGATGTCAGGACTGCCCAGTCCCTGACCACATTCCGGCGCCTCCTTAAGACTCACCTCTTCAAACAGCACCTGTAGAACTCCTCTGTTTGTATCCTGGGACACTATCACCCTTCATTTAAATGTGCTTTATTTTGCTCTTATCTGCCCCCTATTTTACTGCATTTAATCCTGTACTTCAGAATACTGTAATCTGCCAAGTGTTTAACCTGTAGTATTTTGTATTTAATCATATCCTGATGTAACTATCACTATTATCTGCTGTATTATTGAATTGTGGTTTGTCACACTTGTACTTTGCTTGAACAAAAGTTATTGTATTTCTTGCTCTTATTGTATTACTTGTATTGTAACACTTAATGTATTTGCTTACGATTGTAAGTCGCCCTGGATAAGGGCGTCTGCTAAGAAATAAATAATAATAATAATAATAATAAATAATAGTACAGCACTGGAGGGGGAGGATCTTGTTAAACAAGGAAGCAGCGTGTCTCAAGAACTTTCTGGTACTAAAATCCGAGAACGGAAGCTCTTAACCAATGCCTTATTTCCTCTTACACTAGACTTTCAGATATTAACAGACTTTGTTAAGAACATATTAGTGAAACACACTAACACTTAATTGAAGGTAGTTGTGAAACGTGTGTGTGTTCCATTAGGAATATACCATTCCAGATGTAAAAGTGGTGCGCTTTGTACATTTCTAGCATTTTCATTGGTAGTTGCTTTGATTGGTTATGTGAATGAAGTTGATATGTAAAATCAAATAAAGAAAGCTTAACCTCCTTCAATCTAAACCTTCAGAGACAGGCAGACAGGTGTGTACTTGAGTCCTGGGCCAACTGGTGCCATTTTCCCCAGGGGGAGTGGTCTCAATAAACAAGATTTTAAAAAGGACAGGATGTGTCTCGGAATATATGATATGCCAATGTTTTTCCACCTGTGAGCAAAACAAACCACAACGGCCTCCAACAAACGCGGTGAAACTAGTTGCCTTAGCAACCGGCCTCTCACTTTGTCCACTCACTTCCTTCTCTACGTGATGTAATAATACAGCTGCACTATGACTACCATGAGAGAAAGAATTTATCATGAAGATGAGCACTCTGTGACTGAAACATCATATGCAGGTATTGGAAGCAATTTGATGTGCTTTGGAATTTAAAAAAAAAACACCTAATGAATAAAAATGAAAGGAGGAATGATGTCTTGTGTCTACACTATAGGGAGCATCTGGCATGGGGTCCCTATAGGGCTAAACGTTTGGGGGTTGCAATCAGTAATGTTTCTTCTATAAAGCATTTTCTTTTTTTATATAACAATCATTTCAAAACATTCACCATTCATATTTTCTGGTTTTAGTACACTAGCCCCATGGCAGATAAAATGCTTTGATTTGGTCATTTAGTTACAGTTTGCTTTCTAAAGAGATATAGAAAGACTTATTTGTTAAAGTTAAAATCTGAGGTGCCAGTAGAGTATATCTTAAAAGCAAAACCGGAGCTTCTCTAGCATGTATAGAAATTCTGTGCAAGGGTAAATAGCCAGTGAAATACAGCTCATAGGCTTGCTACAGTAGCACAGCACAAGAGTCGATCTGATTGCTCTGCGTGATTCCTTTGTACAGAAGAGAATCTGAATGCCCTGCACGCTGAAAATGAGACTCAAGATGCAAAGCAAACCGGTAAGAGGTTCAAATCCCCTCTTAACTCTGAGAAGGACGATCCATCTGTGTGCCGCATAAAACAACTACAACAGAGAAGCCCAGTACTGCCATGAACAGTTTACACACCCACACATAAAGGAAAACTTATCCAAGTCACCTCCTGTACACTGGCAATGTGTATGTCACACACGGAAATGTTCCCTCGCAGTTTCCAAGCTACATCAGCCTCGAGTTTTCCTCCTTGCATCTGAAAACAGTGGAGTAGCTGATAAATCATTTTTCACCTTCCCAGGGAATTTCAGGGCACTGTTATTTATCCAGCCCCGAACACAAACCTGATTCAGCACGTAAACGTCACTAAAAAACCCATCTGAATATGTGTGTACATAACACAGGAGAAGCCCTCAGTGGTTTATTCAGGGGTGCCCTGTGGACTGCTGCAGGCGAGCAGAGTGTTACAGCTGAAGTTGGGCGGAAATAGCCTTGGTTGTATTAACCACACAAGTACATGTACAGTATATGTCTAAACTAAACAGCAGACCATCTTTTTGCATTTCTTTTAAGCTCCATTCTTTCATGCATGGTGACCTCTCTTCTAATCTCTACATGGGGCTCTATGGAAGATGCAAATGCATGCTAGCCTCATAGGAGGATGTCCCCCCAGAGTTGG
This sequence comes from Acipenser ruthenus, assembly GCF_902713425.1. Taxonomy (NCBI): domain Eukaryota; kingdom Metazoa; phylum Chordata; class Actinopteri; order Acipenseriformes; family Acipenseridae; genus Acipenser; species Acipenser ruthenus. The sequence continues at coordinate 11,089,568 of NC_081218.1, forward strand.
TCCATGTGCCAGTTCATGGTTACCAGGGTCTGAGACAAGGCCATTGCCAGTGTCGAGTCAGGCTAGGAATGTATTGGGTGGATTGGCAATGGGCCTCACCTTCTCTAGGTCTCTGGTTCAAAACCAGGCAAGGCTGCAGTGATCAAAGGTCATTTCCATCTGGTGGAAGTGGTTCATGTGAAATGAGTTGGACTGATGAGATTGAATGGCTCTCTCACCCACTAAGACGCCTGGACAATATGAGCAATGCTTCACAGCATATTGCCCCCTGCTGAGGGTCTCAGAGAGCACTCTCAGTGGAGATTATTATCAATAGACGTATGGTGAGCTCACATTCAGAACTGCAATACAGTGCATCACAAACTTCACACCAGGTTTAAATTGGTTTGCTCTGAGGTTAGCAGGAAATGCTACTGAAAGACAAGCTAACAAAATGTCTCCTTTCTGTGTCGCATGACTCTTGGACTCAAAAGCATGGGAAATTAATAATAAAAAAGCCTTTTTGGAGTCCATTCACCCCAGCACTGTACATGGGGCATTAGACTGTTAAAGAAACACTTTACAAGGCTGTCTGAACTTGGGACATTCAGCCATTGGAATCTGGAACATACCCACAAAAGCAAAACAGGATTTCAAACACTGTATCCAGCGAGAGACTGGACTAAACCGATTGTGTGTACACAGAACCTGCTTGTGAAACTATAAAGAATGTGTGTGTTCATTCCAGGGAGGGGCTCCACTTTCTGTTTTAAACGGCAAGCGTTTCCTTCCTATATTGCTGCAAGAGGTCAAGTGTTGAGATGGTTCTTCTGTTAGAACAGTGCTGTGCTGAAAAATGTGCATGCTTATCTGAATTTATTTAATAGTACCATGCCTTTCCTAAACTGATCTCTGCTACATATGCATTTCGATGTATATTTTTAAATGTTCAGATTGTTCATGTTCTGTGTTGTCTATTTCATGATATGCTGTTTGGTTGTTGTTTCAAGCCAGTACAGATTTTGAAAGTACCAGAAGTGAGCCCATGCGTGCCAGAAGTGACAGATACAAAAACATGCTCGTCCTCTGCTTCAGCTGAATCACCTGGCTGTACCCAATCAGGCTGTCAGCTGCATGACAGGAGAGTTAAAGAATTCACTATTGTTAAAGACACACAAAATCGGAGTGATGTGATACCAGTCAAAAAAAAGGGGGGGGGGGGGGGGGGTGGTTATCCTGTTCAGGTTTTCATCTGAGAAGGCACAACGACCTTTATTCAGATGATTAAAAAGAAAAATCTAGAACAAAAAAACGCACACAAAAACTCCTTCGCCCACCTCCTCCTGCACAGAACATGAAAACGTTTTCTGGAATTTCCTGCAGTGCAAAACACACTTTTGTGGCTTGTCAATGCGAAAGGGATTTGACAGGCCACAAAACCAGCCCTGATTGTGACTGACAGACACTGATCCATTGTGTTCGGAGACAAGGACACCGCAGAAGACTGAATAATATTGTTTGCGAGGCCCAGACACTGACGCATATTCAAAAAGGGAAGAGGTCCTGTCAAGCCTCATCTTCATTCAAAATGGCTCAAGATTCTGCTTTTAAACCCTCAGAGCACTAGTATACAGTGAATTTCTTCAATACTGACCAACAGTAACTATACAAACAGTAAAAAAGTCTTTATTAGTATTTCCAAATATGAAAGACTGTCTACGCAATACAGCAATTAAGAGCAAAACCTGCCAGTAATATTAAATATGCCGTGCTAAGCTGAGCTGTACTAGATCAGCAAAAATAAGCATTCAACTAATTACAAGACTCCCAGCCTTAAATCAGTGGATTTCCCCTTTATCTTTCGAGATTCAATTAGAAAAAGTGGACCTGCTAGCAATAAACTAATGAACAAATGGGGGGGGGGGGGGGACACTTCATCCTGAACAACTGCTCTGTAACACTGAAGCCACAACTAGTATATACATACAGACAATGAAGAAAGAAAATAAATCGATAGGCTGAAAACGCACTATTTAAATAATTAGCTACAACATTTCGGCTTCCGATGTCCGCAGATAGCACGGTAGAAATAGCTGTTTTTGAATCCTCTGTACTCGCATACACATATACATATCTCTCTCTCTCTCTCTCTCTCTCTATATATATATATATATATATACACACACACACACACACACACACACACACACACACACACAGATTTTCTTCTTTACCTTGGCCCCAAGTTTATTCTGCGCTTTTCGAAAGAAAGAGGTCTTGGCTGTGAAGAAGCAGTCTTCAAGATCTTCCTCCAGGCTACAGTATCCACTACTCATACTGTTACTCCCCGTCATTTAAAAAGAATCCTGAAGCAGACAAGTTTACACCATCCAAGCGGCTGCCCCGAGCCACCATGCCAGGGTTGGGGGGTGAGTGAGGGGGGTTTGGGGGTAGCAGGGCACACCAGCAGCGACAGCTTCCTTGCACCTTTATTTATAATCCACAAAAAGGACAAATAAAACCCATTGACATGGGAGTCCTCAAATACAAAAGTCAAATTACCAACACCTGCTGCCCTCCAGCATTTGTTTCTGGGTTTCTATCAATTAGCACCTTGCACACACACAACAGTACCACCAGCTGTCAGCTCATGAATCTCCAGCACAATCAAGGCTGCAACTTGGCGTGCAGCAGGCAGGCTAACAGAACACCTCTTCTGCTTGTCTGACTTCAGCCACGGAGAGTATTTAGTAGCAAGACCGGTTGAGCTCAGTGGTGTTTGTCATCCTCATCTTCTGTTAGCAGCTCATACAGGAGCCGTGCAGTTACAGTAAAGACCGGCTTGGTCCTCCTCTCTCTCTCTCTCTCTCTCTCTCTCTGCTCTCTCCCTCTCTCTCTTTCTGCTCTCTCCCTCGCTCAACCATCTGTGGTTTCATCTGTTATCTGCCTATAAGCTTACACTCCCCCCCCTCCCTTTTCCTGTCTGTAGCTGCTTTCAGCAGTTAAAGCCACTTCCTCTTACAGGAGGTTTCTGATCAAATCTGTACACACTTCAACACGTTCATTCTTTTTGCAATTTAGTCCTGGCTTTGTTCCCCAGCTCCATTAACAGCATCTATTAAACACAGAACTCAGGAAACCCAGCCACGAACTGAATTTCGGATTTAATATTAATAATCTATTTGGGCGATGCAGATTAATTCATGTGCTCTTTTATCAAACGAAGTATAAACCTACTCACAGTTCCTGTATTGCAACAAAAAATTGCAATGACGGTGCTAAGCCCTGAACACACATACACACACACACACACAAACATGCTGCCTAGATTTAGTGAACTGACACCACTTAAGTATTTTGAGGTTGCACAGCAGGAACAAAGGGTGCACACTGCAGGGTAAAAAAGTCAATACAGATCAAGCCATTTTCAATATCATATATATACTGTATCTATACACCTAGCACCTGTGCTTTGTGCAGTTTTGCCTCGCTTGAAATTAGCTGTAAAATGGAACACATTATATACCGGGAACTATTACAGCTGCAGGAGTCCTTTCATTCTCAGACAGCTCTATGCCGAAGTGAATTGATGTATTTTAAAATGTGGGCTTTATCCACCTACCAGTAATCACGTAGGAGAGCAGGTCTGTGACAGATAAACCACCCTCAGCATGATTAGAAGTAGGCAGAAAGCATGTAGAAACGTACTTTTTACAAGCAGTCTATTTTCAGAACCGTGCTTTGCTTTCATTGGTAGCGAATTGTGTTTTTTCCCCCCCAGTGAAGTGCTCAGATATCTAAAGCAACACTCTCCGCAGAATTCCAAGTGTAGTTGGCACTTGTTGTAGGTTCTAATGGGGGCACGGTTCATACAGTAACAGTATTTCTTTCTGGGAGTTTCACAATAGGTCACATCTGAGTTCTTTTTATTTTTCTGCTGAAGGCGGGGAGACATGTTCACCCTTTTAAAATGACTCAAAACAAAGTGTGTCCCTTTCCCCGCCCTCCGAAAAACTATCAAGCCACGGAAAGTTGACCTTTCATCAACGGTGCGTGAATCAGTTTGGTTTGTGTCAAAACATTTTGAATGTGGGTGAAGGAAGGGTAAGCATGTGCAATGCTGCAGAAAAAAAACAAAAAAAACAAAGCATTTTTGAGATGAATAAAAATTTTGAATCATTAAGATGATTTAAGCTATAATTAGTTACATAGTTACAACATTTACACAAACCCTGGCTCTGAACTCAGCACGTCAGGACTGGGGGAGGACTGGACTGTCAACGCTTGATAAATTACCTGGAGACACTGGGTTTGTGTTTATTATTACAATAATCAATCATGTATTGACTGTGCTGTCAGGGAACATTAAAAACTGGGCTGTTTCTCTGTAGGGTAGTATCACCAGGTTCCAGCACCGAAATATCCAAGCTTCAGAATTCCTGTGCCGTTGTAGGATCTAGGATTAGTGCCCCCGCACCAGTGCAAAGCTTTCCTGATACTGTAGAGATGTACTGCACTTAACTGCTCTGCATTACACCTTACTGTGCTGGGTCACAGTATCCATACCAGAAAGAATTAGAGACACCAGAGCCCTTCACGGAACATTTTCTAGGCTTTGATGCGTAGGCATCGTTCAAAACACTGGATAACCAACAGCCACCTGCTCAATAATTAAGTGACCTTTTGTTTTCAGAGGCAAGCAATATCCTTTTTCAAGCCTTTTTCAGCTAGACCTGATACAGTATAAAAGCTATAACATGACTCTGTCAGCTCTCCTGAGAAAATCTTCACTGTAGTGTTCTTCGGTAACTGTAAAACACATTTTTAAAAATGCATTTTAAACTACCCACCCACGTAAATCCTGTTCAAAACACAAGCGTTTTTTCCAAGGGCAACTTGACTCTAGGTCTTTCTGTTTCATTTAATTTCATTATCTATTTGGTTTTATTTTCTTTCTGTGGGGGAGTGTTCGTTGAACTGTAGCATTGCGCTTACATGCCCTTCCGGTTGGTGTTCTTCATGAGAAAGTGATGTTTTGAGACATTTTCATTCCTAATTTCTGCTGTTGAAAAGCCATGTATTTCATGAAATCAGCCAAGAGCTTGCACACTGGCGTGCCCTGTGCCTGGGTATGCAGCCTTTCATCATCACGTTGCAGGCTCAGGTGTAGCAGCCTGCTTTCATTGTTAATTAGCACACTGATAACACAACACTGTGCAACATCACTGACATCAGTGGCATAACAAGAGCCAGCGCACAAAAACACCCAAAACCAAATCTGAGTTTTGTAGAATTGTATTATGGGCACCGACACCCAAACTGCAATAGCAGTGAGAGATATGGAGCAGTGTTGGGAGTTCCACGGAGCTCATCTGCACTCAGTGTTCAATCTCTCCAGACCAGTTTGAACACCCTCCTGCTGCAGAGGGAAAGAGAAGCAGCCTCGCTGTGACTGAAGTGGTTTCAGTGCCTCTGTTAGTTCCTGATTGTTGATTATTGCAGCCTGCCCTCAGAGGGAGATAAAAGCACTCGACTATCTGTGCCTGTGTGTGGCAGCTGCAGATAACTGCCATTGCAGCTCCTGGTTACAGTCTATCAGTCAGTGTCGCTCGCTCAGTAATAAGCATGCATTAGCACCATGAATATGCATTCTCTGTAAATGTGTGTGTGTGTGTGTGATTGTGTAAGCAAGCTGCTGTAAATGTAACCTGTTAAAGCCATCAGGTGTATCACTTCACATTATCTACAGTAGGTTAGACCCTGGTTTTGCCTGGGCCCTTCTGCGTTTTGTTGTTACATTTTAAATATATTACATGTTTAAATATCTAATGCATATCTTTACAGGATATTCTATACAAGTATGTAGTGCATTTTAATCTAAAACATTTTTAATGCCCAAGTAGTGTAGCAGCTCTAATATTAAGATTCATTTTAATGCTCAGTATAGCTGGCTGTCGTCGTGCTTGCAGGCCTGTGTGTTTTTTATTTGTTCTGGTTTTTTTTTGCTTCTTTAGAAACCACGTGATATTGCAGCTCTGCTGAAATCTTCCCTGAGGGAAACACCAGTGTGATTATTAGAGTTAAAGATGACAGTATGAAAGACCCACCTACACTTACATATGAAAATAGACCGGGTGTCTCACTGCAGAGGGAATTACATGGTGACCCATATGCAGTTTGTAGCCCGGCTGATCTTGCTGCTCACATGCAGTCTGTGGGCTGTGAAAGTGTAAGTGCAGTGCACTTGATCTTTACAAACTTTTGAGAAAAGTTTAAAGGGTCCTAAAGGGAAGTTTCTGAGTGAAGAACGAGCCACACAGACACAATAACACACACACACACACACACACACAACCTTAGGCTTGCACCAGAACAGCAGAAATGGGACTTCTAAATGTCTCGAAAGATGCTGATCCTTCAAAGTAAATAAAAAGGTTTGTGAGAATGCTGCTTCTGTTAAAAATATTTAAGTACAGGATTCCAGGAGAAGGGATAAACCGTAACTGCACACACACACACACACACACACACACACACACACACACAACAATACAAGAAGGCTGCTAACTGAAAGGAAGGAGTAAGCTGCTTTACGTTTCACACTCGTGTTTTGCTTCATAATTTAAGATTCAGATGTTTTACACCACGGCTCACCAAGGCGGAGAAGAATTTCATATCAAGTAGACATCAGGGCTGGTGCAGCCATTCCAGTTTAATCTTTAGTGTAGATGTATTTTATTTTGTCTTTTAAAAAAACAGGGAATACAAAATCATTTGAAGAAAACAGCAGGACTTGTGTGCAGGAACACCATAAAACCTCTTTTAAATGATTCACTGTGGAAACCGACAAAACTGAAGAGTCTTTTTAAAAAAACGTACGAGACACAGCAAGAAAGAAGACTAAATGAACTGCCTGACAGCTAGTGGAGAGCAGGATTTTCTGGCTAATCTGGATTTGAAATACTGGCACGGTGCGCGAACTGGATTCTATCTCCTGGAAACCCTTTTCCGTGTGCGGTCAGAAGATTTATGATTTATGAAATTGTCTGTTAAATTAAATTCCAGCAGCTTCATGAATTGGAAAAAGGAAAACTGCTGTGTACCAAAAAGGTGCAAAATCAAAAAGAGAAAGGTAATGTAGGTACACAAAAATGTGAATAATTCATAGAAAATCTATTATATCAGGACGTTTCAGACTACAAGTCTGGATGGAAAAAGCAGTGCTGTAAACAAGCTTGTGACCCATATGCGATACATTACACACACACACACACACGTGGGACAGCCGCCTTTAAAACTGGAAGCCTCAAATCAGGGAGTGCTTTATGATCCAGAGAGGGGCAAGAAATAAAATCATGAGTGTTGCGTATACTCTGGTTAATAAACACAACCTCACAAAACTCCATTTAAGGCCTGGAGCTCCGAGCCAAGAAGTGGGTTGATTCAGCTTAATGAAGGGAAACTGCACTTCAGCTCTGGTGCTTGTAACCATGATAAAACTTGTACTTGAGCTGTCTCATTATTACATTGGGTGCATCTTCGAGTTTATTGAAATATGTTCACTATGGAAAGGATTCTATGTGGCTGTGCCTTTGTTCAAGGTGCTGGGTATATAATCTCTTTTCTGGGTGAATGTCTGGTGCATTCAGATTGCATTTAATAATCTGAATATTGGTTGCAGCACAAACGGTTTACTGTGGTAACATTTCATGGTAATTCCTCACAATTTGCATTGCGTTATCATGCCATTACCATAGCTCTCAATGCTAATGAAAGTGGAGTTTACTGTTTCATTATTCTTCTCTTTGAGAGAAACAGCTTCTCTTTTATCCAGCCTCATAGCGAGGCTTCGTTCCCCTGGTACAGCACAAACCAATTTACTGTATCTCACATTTAAACGCTGTGGATTAAACACAGGGTGAGGAGCTCTGATTCCCACACTGGCTGTACTGAGACAGGCTAATTGGATAAAAGAAATATTGATGAGAGATATTCGGTCACTCAAGAAGATTCTATACTTATTTTTTTTCATGCACAGCTGGAAAAATGCAATTTAGGTTCTTTTTAAGAAACACTAGACACATGACCTCACTGCATTCCGTTGTCGGGTTCTCTTGTATCCCAGAACGACTGCCCAGTGTTCTATTACTGCTGTCTAAGGATATCTCTTTAGACAGCAGTAATAGGATGAGAAATAACCTGAGAGATAACCTTAATGGGATGAGAAATAACCTGAGAGATGGATAACAAAACAGGTATTTAATAGCACGCTTTGGTAAGCCAGGTGGCCTCCTGCCAAATGCCCCGAGGCTCATCACGCTCTACTGTGTGTATTTCACAATCTTCATGTTTGAAAATCAGCCTGAATATTAACACACCACCGGTACAACACAATAATATTCTACATGCAAGTCCGATCTGTGGTTGGTTTAACCCGGACGCTTTTATTTCACATCTTTACAGTCCTGCTGTGTAACTCAAAACCTTTCGGCAGATAGCAAGTCTTTAAACGGCTGTTTCGGTCAAGACACAGGTCACAGAGACAGGAACCGCAAGCCTGCTTCACAATGAATCCGAGCCTCCTTACCTTGGCTCTCCTCTGCAGCACAGGGCTCCCTGGAGAGGGCTTATCCTCCAATTGTTTCTCCTGTTGGTTACAGTCCAGTTGAATGAGACTCTGGCATTCCTGATGACAAGTGTAGCTGCAGTCTAGCAACACAGGACAGAAGAAACATGGAGACAAGGGTTACAATATGAACAAACAGATACAGAAACTCACTCTGCAGAGGTTATTTATTCACAAACCATCCAGAATTCAGTAGAATTCGTGACGTGGGATAATCATGAATTTATTTGATCATTTTAGTTATTTACAAGATATAACCAGCAGACGTGAACAAAGCTTTTCAGATTGACAAGCAAAAAGGAAAATCAGTGTACCACTGCTTTATTCTCTCAGGAAATGCAAGCTTGTCCAAAACAAAATCTGGACTGTGATGGGACTCTGGCGCCATCTTGTGGCCAATTTTATAAATTATTCTATATAGGGCAGAATAATAATACGCACAGAGTACAGTACACTGAATCAGAGTAAAGATCAAGTTCAAAACTCTCCACCACTGTGTGTCGCTGTTGCACCAGTGCTGAGATTCCGTGGTCATTTTACAGCTTGGTTGAAGATAGTTAGATTAAGTGAAGTTTTTAGCTGCTTCTCCTTGACCACCAATGACACAAAAGAACGTCTGTACAGTATATATTTATAATGTCTGGGTTGTACAAGAAACCTCCGGGATTGAAAGAAGTGGACAGATCCAGATGTTTTCTGAAGAGATTGAGCAACATTTTTTATTTGATACCCAATACATCTCAGAGAGAGGTTGTCTACAAACCCCACTATTATAATTCACTCTATGCTGCTGACATTGAGAATGAGCTTGTTATACTTTTAAATAAGAAAGAAAGAAAGAAACAAAAAAAAAACACAGGACTTGGTGAAATACAATAAACATCATCATTATTATTATTATTATTATTATTATTATTATTATTATTATTATTAGTACTGCTCCATCATCCTGGCACAGTGGTTCAGACCGACACTGAATAAACTATTTTCTTTCCAGTGATGACCATGACAGCTACCAGATGGAAACTCTCTGTATCCCTGTGTTCTGTGATTAAGACAGGGGTTAGAACAAGATCAAACAGGACATTATTCATACTGAAGAAAGCAGGAAATCTTTATGCTGCCCTCGACATAACCTCTACTCCCCTCTGCTGTCTCAACAGTGATATCACACACACAAAGCAATTCCTTCTAATGGGTATTACAGGAAATAATCAACAGATAACAAAAACCCTGTCAGCAATCAAACCCATTCATGTAATATGTGTTCATTCCCTGGTTGCCTGGATATCCCCCCACCTGTTACTGAACCTTACTGGCCTGGAGGATTCTCCCCATAACTATTACATCCTTAACCATTACATCCATTTCTTCATGTGGAGCACGACTTGCAAACTCACAATCATGAGTAACCACCAAGTAAAAACTGACCCTTTAAAAGCACATTTCCAAAGAGCACAGCGTGCAAGTACACTGTGCCAACACGTCCTGCAAGTGCAGCTAAAGCAATCTCAATGCATTACATAGCAAAACACATTCATTAGCATTACAAAACAAAGACCACCACAAAACCCATCTAATGGATTTAAATGTGTCAAAGCTTCACTGCCAAGTGACATACCATTTTTTTTTTATTATTTGTTTAGTTAGCATACTGTATTCAAGGAGACTTACAGAGACTAGGGTGTGTGAACTATGCATCAGCTGCAGAGTCACTTATAATTACGCCTCACCCGAAAGACGGAGCACAAGGAGGTTAAGTGACTTGCTCAGGGTCACACAATGAGTCAGTGGCTGAGCCGGGATTTGAACCGGGGACCTCCTGGTTACAAGCCCTTTTCTTTACACGCGTTTGAGCCTGTTTAAAAGTGCATATTTCTATTACTGTACTGTACCATAAAGAATGTGCTTAATTGCACATTCCAGATAACCCACATTAGGGATGGCTAGTGTATGCAGAACTGCGACTTACACAGAATTCTATTTTTCCAGATCTCTCCCTCTGGAGTAGAAAAATCCTTAAGGACTGGGAAGTTGGGAGCAGCTTCCCAAAAATCAGGGATTTCCTCTTCATAAAAGGAGTGGAATGACACTCTGGAAAGTTACAGTAAAAATAGGTTTGTCAAATTACAGAAATTGTGTCCGAGTATGAGTCAAGGGAATCTCCAGGGAGTTGAAGAAACTAATAGAACAAAAACAATTGCTTAGTTCTTAGAAGAAAAAAAAATTCAGTTCACGTGCCGCTTGGAATACGGGGGACTTTCCTCAACGACCACAGAAAAAAGCTTGAGAAAAAAATCTTAACCCTAAATGTTTAGCAATGAATTACTTCAAATACTACTGTTACAGCTGTGCGACAGATTCTCAGTTTCAAAGCTTGCTGTATTGGTAGTTCTTCTTCCGTTGATTTCAAATTCGTAATCTAGAACAAATCACGTCAAGAACTCTGCCATCCCTGTTGCGTCAAAGGAATTCAACCCTCTCCTCTGCTTGAATTAGCACAGAGGCCCCTGTTGTGTTTTTATTTTTCTTGTTTTAAAAACACACACGCTCTCACACATGCTGGCCATTCTGTTAAATGACATACAGAGAGACATTAAAGACTACGCATGTAACCTACCTGAGGGCACTTCACTGATGATTAAAAAGCACGGGCAACCCCCCCACTCCCTACCAACCCCAACCTTTTCACTTGAGGCTGTAAACTAAAAAAAAAACAGGTCCACATGCCAACAGTTGCCATACTGTGAGGTGCATTTGGTATATGGAATACTGTGCAAAAAGAGGGACAAATTGAGAAACTCGCTTCACTTGTGAACAGTGCTGGATTTTAACCCAGGGCTTCAGAACTGTAACCAGACTACAAAGCAACTCCTTTATTATAGATTTTTACAACAGTCTGTTTTTATTGATTTAAAAAAAAAACGTTAAATAGGAGCCCACAGCCCCCAACCCCAAAGTTGACAGTCTGTCACAGCAGTTTATAAAATGGAAAAACAAACAAAGCCCTCCCTACAGTCACAAACCAGGCTGTCACCAGACTTCTACAAGGTGTGTCGGGGTTACTGCATACCCTTCATCTGCTCTGCTTGATCCTGGCTGGAACCTTTAGTGTTTTCTTTGGCAGAACGGTACAGCAAGGCAGAACGGTACAGCAGTGGCAAATGCCAAAATCAACAGGCTCTTACACACGAGGCTGGCCAGGGTCCTACACACGCAGAGCATCCCTGGCAGCGAGAGTGCAGGCTGTGTGGACTAGGGAGGGCAGGGAGAGACAGGGTTAATCAAATGGAAACAGGAATGTGAGAAGTCGTTCTCTCCCACAGAGACCTCAGGTTTTCTTACTTCCTGTGAAACATTCAAGTACGGCTATTTGTTCAAGAGCAATGAAAGCTTCTCCAGAGCTCCCGAAAAAGCGTCTGCCAACACGACTGCCAAGGTACTTTACCCTCTCCTGTGAAAGGCACCCTGACAGCTGAAAGCGGTTTCTTTGTGTGCACAGTATATATATATATATATATATATATATATATATATATATATATATATATATACACAGTAGGTCTTGGGTGGCTGAACTGGCCACTGGCAAGCTTTGAGTTTGAAAGCAATACAGAACTCTATCTTACACTTGCATTGTCTGAACCATGATCCCTGTCTCTCCAGGAGATGCACAAGCCTCCCAGTAAATGTTTCAATACTGTCCTGTTGTTTGCAGGAAGGTGGCTAGTGTATGGCGACCGCACGTACAAAGTTTTTCTCCTGAGCTAACGGAACTCCCCAGCATGTTCTGTGACCTCACAGTGTGGTCAGAAGTGCTGACCTTTCAATATGACTTATACAGCTAAACAGGGTGGATACTGTGCTTTCCACACACTCACATGGGGGCTGACCCAAATATAATCACACTACTGCACACAACACTACTGTAGTGCGAGTGGGACGCACTACGGTAGTGTTGCTTATTGAACAATCCTAAACTGTGCCGGTGAACAGAACCATATGGTCACTACATCCCGCCAGCGAAGTTCAAAGAGAGCTCTTAAAGGGTCGTTATCACAGCCATGCTCAGTACAGCCTGACAGAGGCTCATTGTCCCGAGTGAAGCACACTGTTCTGACACTTTGAGACTGTACGCCTGGAGGCTGCAGCAGTTGGAAGCAAATCGCTTACTCTTCAATTATATATTCAAGTATAAAACTGCTTTTCTTTTAGATCTATAGAAATATGAGAGCGAGAGTGCAGTACTGGGGAAAAAGCTAGTAAAATGGTGCTCTCCTGTGACTTGCAACTCATACCACTGCAGGGCCTTAATTATTCATCTGAGCAGCGAACAGCCTAGTTCTAACTAGGTCGTTCAGTCTTTAATTGAGCCTTTTTTTAATTTACATACGTTATCAAAAGCTGATCTGGTTTTAATGTATAATGGGAAAGTCAAAGTAAATGTTATTTAAACCATAAATCCATACATACAAAATGAATTAACCACATACATACATACATATAGTTGGCTGTTTAAGTAAGCTTTGATTGCTCAAGGTCCTTCCGTCATTCAATTCTCTCTCTCTCTCTCTCTCGCTCTCGCTCTCTCTCTCTCTCTCGGGTTTGTTCCTGCTGCGCTCCGATCAGTGTAAAGAAGTGTTTGACTTCATGTACAGTGTGTAAAGAGCTTTCCTGTTTGCTAAGCTGATCGTAGTAGCCCCCGGGAAAGTCTGTTCATCACTAAACTGCTTCCAGGTAATTGTGTCACGATACAGCGTAGAGCATCAGTCTGCTTTCCTCAAGGATACATTATGGTGTATTTTGAATCCTTACACTATCTTTCATTCTTGTCCTCTATTTCATCCTTTCAGTCCTGGAGGCACCTCAAGGTCCTCCGGTATCTCAGCTTTTCTTAAAGTAAAAAGTTGTGTCCTGTTCTGTCATGTATAATCAATAAAATGAACACACGCTGTCTCTCACAGAGACACACCCCTTCTCTTACACACTCACTGAGACAAACACCCTCCCTCACACACTCACTGAGACACACACCCTGTCTCACACACTCACTGAGGCACACACCCTCTCTCACACACTCACTGAGACACACACCCTCCCTCACACACTCACTGAGACACACACTCTCCCTCTCACACACTCACTGAGACACACACCCTCTCTCACACACTCACTGAGACACACACTCTCCCTCTCACACACTCACTGAGACACACACCCTCCCTCACACACTCACTGAGACACACACCCTCTCTCACACACTCACTTAGACACACACTCTCCCTCTCACACACTCACTGAGACACACAGACAGATCAATATCTGAGAAATCACATTGTCCTTGGTCTTTAACAACTTGCAGCAGATACATGCTCAGCAGCTTCATATACCACTGATTCCATGCGACATTGAGGCTGGGGGGGGGGGAAGGGAGATAGAGTCATTCCCGGCCTCTTCTGTTATTTACTGGAATCCACCACCACTTTACATTTTAACTTTCATCTTCAGAGACTCGTACGCACTGCATCAGCACTGCATCACCCCTCCCTAGTCCCACAAATCCTACAGTGATTGTAAATGTAACACTAACAGACCTGACTTTCAGTCTAAAGGCCTGCGTGCAGTTCTCTTTCTGAATGTACTGCACAATGAATACTAATTGAACAAACAGCGTTCCTTATTGTATCTCGCACACAAGTCTGTAATTAACATAGCGGAGCGATGCATTGATTTTGTAAAGGATCCGAAATGGTGTGCAACCGCCTTTAAAAGGTATTACATATAAAGAAATAAATAGGTACAGATTTCACAGTTCCATAATTCCTGGTTAGTCCATGTGGACAGTAAACGGTGCTACATTATACTGCAGAAGAGCCCTTCAGTTTCATGGGAACACAGAAGAGCTCCCACCTAATTTGACTGAATAAACTGAGGGACGTGGTTCAACGTTCACCCCTTGCATTTACATGCAAAGCTAATAAAAGGTAATTATCTAAAAGGCATCAGAAAGTGCACTCACTCCTGTGTTGCAGTACTATCCTGATAATAGTTTCACAAACAGGGGAGTATTTTATTGGCTGATCTGGACACTAGCCTCTTACTGAAATTAAGACTTCTAATTGTGAGCTATGCTACTGTTAGCACTACATCCCAGAATTCAATGCTGCCACGTTTAATTAATGTTCTGTCTCTTACTGGAAAGTGTAGTCAGGTGAATAGATTGTTTAATTAGTTAGATTTCTCCCTTACATGCAACAAATTAGCATGCATGAAGAGGTATACCAATGGTACTTATTATTGGTAGTAATATATATATATATATAAAAACATGGACTGGAGAGGAGGGCTACAGTGGAAAATTACTGACCCGAGGGAAGACTATTGCTACCGACAGGGGGCTATAATTGGAGAATCGCTGTTCAGCAAGTTCCTCTGGTTGTGAGAAGTGGAGATGAAAGAAGTTCCTTTGAAAGGGGGCGGGACTGACAGTGATGTGAACCAATCACATGACAGATGGAGACTATTGCCCGGTGGTGTAAGGATGTCAGGGCAATCGTTCAATATATGTTTGCTCCTATGATGAGGTTTCAACCAATCACAGGCCAGAATTTCCAACCACCGATTCATAAATTATATATAAAATATTATGACATGATATCACTTACAACAAAAAAAAGCATTTCATCATTTGTTGAATTACAATAACAATATACAACCAATTGAAAATATTGAATATTTCGTTTTTCAAATGTCTCGCACCCCCATCCCTTGTTAATAAAACTAGCATAATCACTTGGTGAATTGCAAGCCATTGTCTGCCCCAGATGTGCAGTTTTGGAAAGAATCACATGTTGAAGCAAACTTGTATTTTTATTTTAAAAAATGAGACCTCCAAAGAAAATTTTGCTACATGCCTTACTTTCTGAAGTAAGATTTATGGAGCGGTTCCATTTGCTAGAAATCATCAAGGGTAGCGACAGATACAGCATAATCTTCAAACGGGCAAACAAGAACTAGGTCATGATGTTGTTTAAAATGATTTAGTCTAAATGACTGCACTCAAAATTATAGCCAAGAAGCAGTGTATTAAGATGTAGCTGCTTATCATTTTTTACCCTTCTCAAAATTGATGCAAACTTATTTATTGACCTATATCACATTTTCAAAACTATTTTGAAACCTAGTTATTATGGCAGTTTAATATGTGATAGCGGCTTGTCTTTCCATGCATAAAACGGTAGAATTTACAGTACAGCATAAAATCCCCTAAAATAACACTTAGCGAAGGTCTTTAAGAAGTGGTTTTATGTACATTACATACAGCATTTTCTACATTAGGTTTGCAAGCCATAATATCTGACATATTAATGTGCAGCATTTTCATCAAGGTGACTACGAACTAGATCTATATTGAAATGCATCTCCTTTTGTCTTCCACACACGATACCCAACAGGAAATTGCAACAGCTTCAACACACTGAATCAGAAATGATGCATACCGCGTTGAGGAATATGGAGCAACAATATGGGAGATGAACAGAACACAGCCAGGCATACTGTGGCACTGTTTAAATACCCATTCAATTCAGAGAGCCTTTTCAAAAGAGATTACAAATCAATGAATGCCTTTTCATGCCTGAACAGCATAAACAACAGCATTGCCTGAGCAGTGTCCCTCTCAGCCCCTCTGAATACCTGAAGAAGAACAGCACAGGATTTTATAGCAAGATCGCTGTCAAATGTAACTGCAATACGCCAGTGACAGGGCTAATTTGAAATCCACCCACCCCTTCCTCTGCCTTATGCACGTGCAAAAGACAATCTCATCACACACACACACACACACACACACACACACACATTCCCCTCTATTCCAGCTCCTACCTGAGAGAGACAGAGATCCGCTGCTGCTCGATCTCCGGATGAGCTTCAGGCCTTCAGACCAGGATTTGGATTTGGGAAAGCGTCGGAATAACTTGCTGAACCTCTTGGAGACGTTCCCGAAGCAGGCAGTGGTGCGAAACTCTGCCTGCCTCTCCGGAGTCATGCTTGCAGCACGAGAGGATCAATAGCCTCGTCTCAGCTATCTGCATCCTGCGAATACCCTGCCTGCACAGCACTAGACTGCACAACACTAGACTACACCTCGCCACAGTCACTAGCACTACAGTGTGGTATGCCAGCAGAAAAAGCAGCATCCTCCATCGCCGGCTAAGTACTGCATGCTCTCTCTGATCCGACTGTTTTTAACCACTGGAGTACATGTTTTGCATTGCCATGTACACCGCTGCGCACTAATATCTGCTCTCCCCTGTATTCATCTTTCAGAACGTCAGTGCACAGGAGATCATTGTGACTCTCAATCATTTTCTCATGATTTTAGAAAGTAAAACAATGTCATTCTTTCTTCTGGGTACCCCTTTAATTATCAGACTGCCTTTAAACTAAAAAAACATGCGCTCATTTACATACCTGTTTCCACTGTGCTTGTACTGCATTTGGTGATGTTAATAAATCACCCAGACTGAGTGAAAAACACCAATGGGATTCTATAGTTAAAAGAGGACTGCAGTATTCTGAACAGATGTTAATACTGTAAATGAACATCATTCAAACTATGCATGTGTGTCTGGAGGTTTTCATATTCTTAGTGATCCTAGTCCTGAAGGGAGTTCCTTTAATTTGTTTCGGTAATTGACAAAAGCAGAAGGTAGTAGATGCTAGCTCCTGATTTAGAGACTCAATATACATTGAGCTAATTCTGGCTCAACCTGTATCTTAACACCACTGAAACAGCTAGGACAATCCGGAAGTGCTTGAGCCTGTAAAAGCCCTTGGGAAAGCCCATTTAGAGACAGCTTGCCACATTCCATGCCAGGTACTCCCCATCAATGACTGCACCCACCCGCATTCCCTAGCCGCTTCCTGCTTCCACATTAGGGAACTGTTTTGCCTCATTGAATGACGTTCACTAAGCTAAAAACCTCCAGTCCCACTTTCAAAATGTTATTTTACTTAGACAGTATAACTTCAATATGATTTTTTGCAAAGTCATAGTACGAGCTTCAGAAAGCCACTTAAAATCACTTGGATTAATGCTGCTTGAATTGATAAGTTCCAATGCAAAATCTCTTTACATTCACTCGCTTGCAACCCTGATGAGTAAGTGGTTACCTTATTCAAGGTCTAGAGGGTGCATTCAACCATAAACGGCATTACGAATCAAGGTGAGGCCACACAAACAAACGTTAAGAAGTATAATCAAAATGGAATGAATCCGAGGAGTGTCTAGCGAATGGGACCAGACATGTAAATGCTATTCCAGTTCTGCTGCATGGTTATTCACCACCAGGTCATTGCTTTGAGGAGTGTCTGCAGCATTCCTTTGGTGTGTGTAAAGGGGGAATAATCTCAGGATATCAAGAAGCACTCTTGAAGGGATTTCTAGGACGCCCTGTAAGGCTCACTACACTGAGCAGAGTACAGCGATGGCCAAAAGTTTTGCATCATCTAGGATTTTAGGATTGAGACATACTTAAAATCAGTGCTTGACATACCATACATGCCAGCAACTGAACTTACACCTGGCCCTTATACAGCCAGAGTGAGGACGACAAGGAGGACAAATGCACTTCACTTTATTTTACACTCGCAGACAGAAAGCTCCCAGCTTCACCTATCGCTGGCCAGCTGTCTTCCACTGGGGTATGAGTGAATAGACGATTCCCAGTCATTAGCTGTTGGCAAGTGTCTCTGATAATGTTCCAACAGCTACTCCTCAGCACTGTCAGCGTGCAGGCTTCACTGACACAATGAATACCAGAGAGTCAACCCGGACCTGTAATCAAGGAATTCTTCGGTAAATTCCTTTATTTCCCCAGCTAGTTTACTCAAGAACATTAAAAAGTGAATATTATGTTTGCAGACACTGGACATGTATAAAAAGAGAGACGAATGAAAGAGTCCCAAAGCCTTGGAAACGTTTTCTTTGCTTTATTGTTCCACTGCGGGAATGTTACAACAAGGAGAGACTCCCAACTTCCGTTTCAAAAGAAACAAGACACAACTCAAGGGAACACGGTCTGTACTTTCTGGAAAGAAATTCAGATTGTGAAAAAGTATCTTGGGAGTCCGGTTTGCACTTTCTTTTTGGATATGAAGTTACCATTTAGTTTGCAGTAGAATATGCATGCACAGAGTACGTTTACTCTGTGACCTTGGCTTTCCACGCAATCCGAATGCCAAAGTCAATGCAATAAAAGGTAACAGCCACTCCAGGCTTCAAGACTGTGATCTTTGAGCAAAAATAAGATAGAAATAAAACAGTGAGACTTCAAACCCCACAGTATTTGCGAAGTGCAATGCAACAGACTCCACTGAAAGTGCAATAAACCATAAAGAAAACATGAGCAAAATAATACAAAACCAGTCTTTCCAGACCTGCCCCCCATGGCTGACATTAAGTAGTACAAGTGAAAGGTAAAGGATGAAGAGCGAGAATTCTTCACACATAACAGGATATTAATAAATAAAATATGAAATACCCTGAAAGTGAAGATGATGCAAAGCCTCTCTTTAAAGGGGGTGGCATTCGTTCATTAAAATAGACCTCACAATCATCACTAATATAAATGGCGCTTAGACAAACCTCTTTTTCAGACGGATACCAGGGGTGGAGGCCAACAGATCATACAAGGGCTTTCCACTGCAGCGACCAGGATGTGCCCTACAGTACAGTACAGCCTTGATCAATCACAAAATACAGTACAGCACAGCATTGATCCATCACAACCTACAGCACAGCACAGCATTGATCCATCACAACCTACAGCACAGCCTTGATCAATCACAACCTACAGTACTGTACAGCACAGCCTTGATCAATCACAACCTACAGTACAGCACAGCATTGATCAATCACAACCTACAGCACAACACAGCATTGATCCATCACAACCTACAGCACAGCACAACCTTGATCAATCACAACCTACAGCACAGCCTTGATCAATCACAACCTACAGTACAGCATAGCATTGATCAATCACAATCTACAGTACAGCATTGATCAATCACAACCTACAGTACAGCACAGCATTGATCAATCACAACCTACAGTACAGCACAGTATTGATCCATCACAACCTACAGCACAGCCTTGATCAATCACAACCTACAGTACTGTACAGCACAGCCTTGATCAATCACAACCTACAGTACAGCATTGATCCATCACAACCTACAGCACAGCATTGATCAATCACAACCTACTGTACTGTACAGTACAGTCTTGATCAATCACAACCTACAGTACAGCCTTGATCAATCACAGCCTACAGTACTGTACAGCACAGCCTTGATCAATCACAACCTACAGTTCAGCACAGCCTTGATCAATCACAACCTACAGTACAGCACAGCATTGATCAATCACAATCTACAGCACAGCATTGATCAATCACAATCTACAGCACAGCATTGATCAATCACAACATAACGATCAGCCAGAACTCAGCTGCTGTTCTAAAATGATGATTCCGAAAAAACACGAACAGTACTGGAGTTTCATAAAACATACTCAACACACACGTGAAATATGAGCTCAAATGGCATTCTAATGATAGATACACACGTGCAGGGCATATCTATTGATGGTTTATTAACATGTAACTAAACCTTAGTAAATGGTTAATTGCATACTGATTAAACACTTACTTATGACCATTTAAATAAAGCATTACTTTATAAACTGTAGTTCTATTGCTGAAGCAGAGATATTGAACAAAGCAGGCACTGAACTATTACACTATCGCTACCATGTGCAGCACAGCATTTTGCTTTAAAAATTCAGGGTTAAATAATTCAGCTTATTGTCCCTGCTGTAAAGGGTTACTTCAATGTCTTTGAAATGCCTTCCAAGTTAAACTGCGATCGTGAATTGCCTTGGTCTAGCGAGCTGCTCCAAATGAGATCATAAATTATCCTCCCTCTGCAGGTCTGCTGCAGCAGTGTCTCTCTCTCTCTCCCTCTCTCACCCCTCTCTCTCTCTCTTTCTCTCTCTCTCTCTCTCTCTGACTTGATAAAGATGAATTGCTGCGCAATGAACAAAGCGCAGACTACTAAGAGAGTTATTTCATTAAAAAGTTCAAACAGCAGCATCCTCAATATAATCGATTTTAGAATCTAGTTTATACACTAGTTTAGAAGCGGTCTGCCACTACTGTGCTAGCACAGCCAACAGAGGTGAATGATGTTAATTCTGAAAATGAAAATGTCATTGCCTAGGGACACTGGTTGAAGTGAAACTTGAAGAAGTTTAATCAGGGAGGCAAACGGTAATCAGCTAATGCTTTCATCATTGCTATGCCTTCATGTGCCTCTGGGTGTTATCACTGAGGAAGGAATTAGCCAAGGTCCTCTTGCATTAGCTTCTTATAGTTTTATAGAATGTATGATTGAAGTATTTAAAGTTATGGACGATCTTCCTGAGACACTGACTGCCCTTTCTGGGAGCGGGCCTGAACCCAGCTTGGAGGAACGTGTGCATTGATTTCTGGAGGTCTCAGCTTATCAAGCAGCAACACACTTAGTAGAAATGTAGAGCTCACTACATTATTATTAATGTATTATTTCAATGCAAGATGTCCATTCAGGACCAGGATGAGAGTCTGACCACCGGAACACGTTTTACTGAAGCTACAGCACATTTTCACTGCTCGAACCCTGTCTTCTACTTTTGAGAAGGCTCAAATGGGGTGTTAAGCAGGGAGAGGGGCACTGCTTCAGCCTGACCTTGATAGACCAAACCCCCTGTTCTCTTCCCAAACCTTTCTTATGTTATACAACTTCAGCACCATTTCTACTGCCCAATTCTCTCACGGTGAGCACTGTGTCCTTCTTTATCATATGAACATGTAACACTGAGCCTGAAACAAAAAACAGTCGTAAACATTGATTTGACTAAATACTTATTCAAGTCTATTTTATTGTAAATGTATCATAGTTTAAAAAATAGATTTTAGGTCCTGACGTTTGATCTATAAAACTTTGATTTGTAGCTGATGAATGAAGAATC
The DNA here is from genome assembly GCF_902713425.1 of Acipenser ruthenus. Lineage (NCBI taxonomy): Eukaryota > Metazoa > Chordata > Actinopteri > Acipenseriformes > Acipenseridae > Acipenser > Acipenser ruthenus. The sequence goes on from NC_081218.1 coordinate 11,111,248, forward strand.
ATTCCACATTACAACCCACCAATACGTTTTTCTCGTCTTCTTGTCAGTATGCTTACCAGTGTACCGTGACGTGACACGAGGTTAAAAGCTCTAAACTACGGATACAAAGCAAACGAGTCTGCTCTTGCATTATGGTTTAATTAGAGGCTGGCTTGCGCATAGCCTCCGCCCTGGTACAAAGCGGCGCTGTAACTGTTGACCACATTGTAATGCTAATAGTAAAGACTGGGGTCTTTTTTTTCTTAAAATGTTCCCAGATGCACACACATTACCAAGAAAGCAATACTTCCACATAGTCTCGCAGTAACAAAATTATGCTGTCATTTTCCAGAACAAAACTTTTCCAGCTGGCGAGTACTCGTTTATTCATCCAAAGTTTATATGCACACAGTTTCATTATGTTGGATACTGTTTTTTGATTGTTTTGCAAACCAGTAAGATAAACAACGCTGATAACAACTAAAAGCTACAGTGTGATCCCAGTGCAGCACTGTATCAATACCGATGGGCCATGACGCCCGACTCCCTGTACGCTGGTTTGCAAACAGTCAAGCAGTGTATTTAAGCATGAAGGGTCAGAGCAGGTACGGTACTTACTTTTACACCTGAGCCCTTGAGAGCTCACCTGGCGATTACACGCATCGCACCAGTCGTGAGTGACCGAGGTCAGGCTGAAGCAGTGCCCCTCTCCCTTCTCCTTCTTCACTCTCGGGTCCTCCTGTCCAAAGATGGACCATGCCTCCCTCCGCGGCGGCTCGTGTCTCATCATCTTCACCACTCCCGATCTCCCTTGGGTTAAGATCGGCATCTTGTTACGGCTGCTAGTGTTACTACTGTTGATGCTGTGTGCACCAAACCCGTTTTCCTCGCTCAGAGAGCTGAAATCCACGTCTTGATGTAACGTCACTTGCGATGACCGCCTGGAACACCTCTGAAAGTTCTGACCATTCATAACAGAACTTGACTCTGGTTCTTTAGCACCGTTCGGCAGAACATGCGGGTTACGTCCGTTTTGCGTGCAGGGTGTCAAACATTTTGCACTGGCACCACTTTTACAAACTATTCCGTTCGTGTTAAGATGCCCCTCGTTTGTCTGGACCCTGATGTTATTCTGTTTCAATAGCACTTCCGCAGCGGCCGCGGATGAACGTGTCCCTGTCAAATCTGCATATTCAAAACAGTTTGTATGGTCATTAACCACAACATTGATCCTTTTGCATGATTGTAGCACGACATTGCCTTCCCGGTTTCCTTGCGCCACAATGTTTGGAGGAGGATGCAAATGATCCAGGGATGCTGCTGTGGTCACTGTCCGCTTCTTCTCGTTAGAAGATTTCCTCAGGATCCTTTTCTTCTCGCTAGCAGACAGCCGATTAAGAAACAGCTCCTGGTCTTTGTCTATGATATGTTGAAAGCGGTGCTGACCCACCGTAGCCGACGCCATTGCAGTTCTCCCCGCTGTGTTACAAATGTAAATTAAATTGGAGCAGCAGCGAGTGTGGATGCGTGACGAAGGCTCTGGGCTTTCTAGTTTAGTGCGAGCGGGGACGCCCTTCTTAAAGAGAAAGTGTTAGTTCCCCGTTTCTGAAAGAAAAAAAAAATCGGAAAATCCCAAAAGGGGATTTTCTTTCGAATATTACCCTTCATGAGGTCGCTCAGTCTTCTCCCGGACTATTTACAAATATATTATTATTATTATTATTATTATTATTATTATTATTATTATTATTATTATTATTATTATTATCAATTGATACATTGATACACCAAAGAGTAAAATTGGGTGAAAACCACATAAAACTTGTTGACTTACCCATATTGTGTGAAATTATATAGTGGTGTGTCAAAGTTTTAAACTTGTGCACGTTTAGATTCTACGCATGTTTATTAAATAAAGTACACAGAATTACAAAACAGCAAACAGTTCTATATCCAATGAGAAATGCCTAATAAAGAGGAGATGTGATCCCTTTTACTGGACTAACTAAACGATAATTAATCACAAGCTTTCAAGACCTCAGAGGTCTCTTCTTCAGGTGAAAGCAAGAAAGAGAGATTGATGTTTACATTCAAAGGTGGCATCAGAACTTTAACAAAAAGAACGCATTTTGAATCTAGAATTCACCTGAATTCTGGCTCCTTCAGATGGCATGGTAGAAATATCTAGGCAGACTGATGCTGCTGTTTCAGTTTGAAAGCTTCACAGCGACTTACAGATGAATGTTCTAAGAACATTCAGAGTTGTGAAGTGGAGTTCCAATCCTAAAAGGTCTTCCAAGTTCAGTGCATGGAAAAATAAAGTCTTAAATCTGTGAATCCAGATGTTTTCCCTTTTATCTAATATCCAACCCTTTTTCTATTGGAAGAATCTTCTTATCAGCAAGGCTACAAGGCAACCTACACTGTTGTATTAATTGATGCGTTCTGACAATAATCACTTTAAAAAATGTAATACTGTATATAGGTCTAAAGTGATTGTAATATTGTTGCCTGTATTAAAAATCAGAATTATTGCTGCATTCAGTACAGCCTGTATAACCACTACCAGCTGTAGGACACTACAGTATTAAACACAGTTAAATCAGTCTCGACCAAAGATGGTAAATAGATAACACATACGAGTATCGCAGTCTATGCCAACATTTCTATGTGCTTTTTTCCATATGTTGTGTATGAAAATTGAACTCATGTATTCTTGGCAGCACAGCAGTATTTTCTCATTTGGGATTTTGTGTTCCCCAAATTGTAATATATTTGGGGAGTTCTGAGCACTTCAGAATTTATTTACACACACTGTTGACTTTTTCCTGTTTATTTATGTATAGATACACCCCTATAATGTCCCAGTATGCTTACTTCAAACATTACAAGCTACAGTTGAATTCCACACCCTCCACTTTTCTGATAAATTGTCAGTCACTGTAATGGTCTATAGTGTCACATGCCATAGGATGAATGCCAATAGAATCTTCCTTAAAAAGCACTGCTCTGCTCGCCCTCAGAAAACTGTCCACACTAAATAAATAGACGCAAACCTGTTCTAAAACCAAGTTTAAACTTATTGTTTATACAAGGAAGGAGATGTGGAGTTGGTTATTACATCACTCACACTGTAGGTGTAAAGGCAAGGTCATGGCTGGGCTCTGGCTGCAGTATGTATTTGTAGCTAATTCACTCAGAAAAACATACAGAGCGTGAGGACATGAGTCACACTCTACGAATCAGTGATACATATAACGAGAAAGGCCTGTAAGATAATAATGAAACTGCAGTCCACTCAGTAATATACTATAAAGAGAAAATGTACACATTTAGTTTATCAAGTTCAACAACACACACCTGACCTTGTTATCTGCACACTGTGGTCAATCAAGCTCATAGTAAAACCTGGATAGGTGAAACTGCTATGTAATAAGAGTCTTGTTTTCATGTTTGCAGAATAGGCATTGTAATGTATGCTGGTTGTTTACCACTAACTAAGAGCTGAGTTGCTGACATTGAAATTGAAATTCCCCTTGTGGTGTCAAGACTTTTTTCAACTACAAAACCCCAGTTTAAATTTATCATGAGAATGCACAAAAAAACCCTCAGCCAACATAAGTTAATGTTACAGTCTGCTCTTTGACATGAACCTCAATTAAGAACCACTTCTCTATGCATTTACTGAAAATGTTTACTTCATGAAATCTGTATCTTATTATAGCATCTAGAATGACTACAACTGTAGCAACTTGGAGAGCAACAAAGAAGGCCTTCTAATCAGTTACTGTACTTATACGGCCCTTCATTTTAATATAACCGGTAAACTTTTACGATAAGCATTTGCTAACTTTCAGTTTTAAAACTTAGTAATGGTTCACAACATAACACAGTGCAATGATCACAGTATCATGTAGTAATTGTAGGACAGTATTGCCACGTGTGAAAACTTTAACAATATAAAGCCGAATTCATGTCTTGACCTTTAACTCGCAAGTATTTCTGGGGAAAAATCGACAGTATATCCTGCCCAACTCATGTGATAACTTGGAAAAGCTTGGAAACGCCACCTTTTCACCAACTTGAGTTAGCTGTCCATAGAAACGAGGTATAATACAGAGTTGGGGAATCCCAGCAATCATCTGCACTGTACTGTATGATGGTCAGAGCTGGGTCTTTGCTGATTTTCAGCTGCTTGTGTTGTTTCAAGAGACAATTAAATTTCATTCCCTGCATTGAATTACTAATCTGTTTTATTAATTCTATACTAGCTCAGGGGTTTCAGATCAACACACAGCCAAAGTGTATTGAACCTGTATCCTGCTCTTCTCAATAAGGCAAATGTGCCACCCAGTGGCAGGATCCGGTACTACTCAGAAACCAATACTAATATAACACAAGCAATTAGACACAGTCATGGTATGGTACAATAATATATTGTATTTGACAGACTTACATATATGCATGTAGACAGATGGATAGGGAAAGCTGGGCCCTTTCTGTTGTTATGGTAGATACACAATGACTATGCTTTTCCCTTGCATTTCAAGTGCTTTATCAAGCATGACCATAGTTTTCTGTGCTTCATTATAACTGCATCCAATTTACTACCCTTTGCAATGCTTTTTACCATGGTGATAGAGAGGGAGCCAGAGTAAACTTCTTTAAATAAAAAATATAAAAAAACCACAAATACAGAAATAAACTCTGTACTGTTGTTTACGCAAAAATATAAATTAATTTACAAAACGTGACGAGCACTTCTTTAGGCGAGTGGTAGACTTCCTGGCGGATATCGAAAGTGCTGTGCATGTGAAGTAGTTAATGCTGAAGCAGGAGACCCTGTAGAGACCGAACCGGTTACCAGCCAGTTCCATCCGCCGCTGGGAATCAGACACCAGGGCTGGTGGTCAGAGCGCCGAAACTGCAAAGAAACGAGTGTGAGAGTAACATCCACCCCCCACCACGGCAAAACAAAACCAGAGCGATCAGCACCATAGTCTCTTGTGTCTCCACATGTTGCAACGACTGTTTAAGAAAAACATACCTGGAATTTTTCTATTCATTGTTAACATCCGGACAACTTTTTACACATATACATTTAAAGCCTGTTTCAAAGCTCTTTTCAAAATGTCCGCTCTAGTGCACTGGGGTTTGAGATCTGTCCTCTAAATCACTGCAGGAAGAGCGATTTAAAAAAACAAAAACAAACACACACAACATATCAAGTGCTCTGGCTTTTCTGTTCCGTACCACATCATGGATCGTTATCGCTGTGTTACCTGTTTGACAACGTGGGCAATAATCCTTACACTATCAGTGCGCTAGAGCAGACATTTTGAAAAGAGCTTTAAAACAGACTTTAACATTATAAGTGTAAAAAGTTGTCAGGATGTTAACAATAAAAAAATAATTCCAGGTCCGTTATTTAAACAGTTATAGCAGCACGTGGGGACGTGGAACGCTACTTTTTCGGAACCCCGCTACTTACTCTTTAACATTAACTTATTTCTCAAGTGCCTTGGAGAAGGTTCTGTGTTGGCTGATCAGCATTTAATTACAGCCCCCCCTATAGCATGGAATAGACTAAGATTACGTTTATTTTAATTAGCAGATTAGTTTGGTCTGTTGCTGGTCATCTTGCCAGGACACCCTTGTAAATGAGGCCTCGGTCTCAATGGGTTTATGAATGAATGAATAAATAAATAAATAAATAAATGAATGAATGAACAGTAACCTTAGTGGCACTGTAATTACACAATTAACAGGCACTGATCATCTCATACAATTACAAAAGCAAAGCGATATTACCATGGAACAAAATACATAACACGTGTGTAATCAACTGGACTTAAAAGTATTACCAATGTAGCTACTTCCAGTATTTCCTATGTTACTTGTATTCCGCTGCCCGGAATACAAATTCAAAACGTCCTTCTGGACAAGACCTGGGGTCTAACTGAATCTCCTGAAGCTCACCTCTCAATGATACAGTTATTGTGCTGCAGCTCCTGTGCCACTGCCTGCATCTCGTCTCTCAGAAGCCGAATCCTGGAAAAAAAACGTGAAACACAGCATTTAACACTGCATTCCCTGAAAAACAAATATATCTTTTTAATCTTGAGGTTAAAAGCACTAAAACCAGGATTGCAGACGAGCCCGGCTCTTTTGCATTGTGGTTAAGACGCTCGCTAGCGGTGCGCAGGGTCGCTGGCTTGTGCACAGCCTCCGCCCTGTTACACAACACTGTAATGTATTTATTTGTGAATGGCCAGGCCTTAGCCAGATATATTTGGAAGTTAGAAAGTGCGAGAGTTTAGTAAAGGTAAAGGTAGGTATGCTGCCGGAAGAAAAATATGTAAATGCTGCTATTCTAATATAAACAATTGTTCAGAAAACTGAAAATGCTCTTATTCTAACTAACATACTGATAGGAAAATCAAAATGACAATTTTTTGGAGAAGGTTTTGCTAGATGCTAGAGACGCTGCTGGACTTTTTGCACTGATGCATCAGTGAATACAGATAATTGCCTTTTGATTCTCTCAAGAACCCAACGCTCCACAGGCATATTCCTAAAAGACCCGAACTTCTACTCTGCCCACCTCAGAGCCATCTGTGCGTGGCTGTCCTCCAGATATGCGGTTGACGGGTCGGGCCAGGGCGCCTCCTGCTGGATCCTCAGCAGAGCGTTTTTCAGGGTCTGTGGGAGAGAAACAAACGAAACAGGAGTCTGTGCTTTAACATGTACCTACTGAGTTTCTACTGTTCTTTAATGCACTTTCATGGGCTTTAACCATGGTCTGTCACCTTTTAATAGGGGCATCAATACCATGCTGGGGCATTGGATTAGTACCCCCTACTTCCCCACACCATGTAGTGCAATGCCTGGTCTTCCTTGGAGGTCATGTGTACAGGCACTGACAGAGTCCTGCTCCAGTGTGGAGGTGGTATCAGCCTCCCTTCTCGTTATAACACACAGGCTATTCCCCTGTACTCTACTGGACCAAGCCCCAGCATCTCCACAGGGAAGCCAAGCCCCAGCATCTCCACAGGGAAGCCAAGCCCCAGCATCTCCACAGGGAAGCCAAGCCCCAGCATCTCCACAGGGAAGCCGAGCCCCAGCATCTCCACAGGGAAGCCGAGCCCCAGCATCTCCACAGGGAAGCCGAGCCCCAGCATCTCCACAGGGAAGCCGAGCCCCAGCATCTCCACAGGGAAGCCGAGCCCCAGCATCTCCACAGGGAAGCCGAGCCCCAGCATCTCCACAGGGAAGGCGAGCCCCAGCATCTCCACAGGGAAGGCGAGCCCCAGCATCTCCACAGGGAAGGCGAGCCCCAGCATCTCCACAGGGAAGCCAAGCCCCAGCATCTCCACAGGGAACTCGAGCCCCAGCATCTCCACAGGGAAGCCAAGCCCCAGCATCTCCACAGGGAAGCCAAGCCCCAGCATCTCCACAGGGAAGCCGAGCCCCAGCATCTCCACAGAGAAGCCAAGCCCCAGCATCTCCACAGGGAACTCGAGCCCCAGCATCTCCACAGGGAAGCCAAGCCCCAGCATCTCCACAGGGAAGCCAAGCCCCAGCATCTCCACAGGGAAGCCGAGCCCCAGCATCTCCACAGGGAAGCCGAGCCCCAGCATCTCCACAGGGAAGGCGAGCCCCAGCATCTCCACAGGGAAGGCGAGCCCCAGCATCTCCACAGGGAACCCGAGCCCCAGCATCTCCACAGGGAACCCGAGCCCCAGCATCTCCACAGGGAAGCCGAGCCCCAGCATCTCCACAGGGAAGCCGAGCCCCAGCATCTCCACAGGGAACCCGAGCCCCAGCATCTCCACAGGGAACCCGAGCCCCAGCATCTCCACAGGGAACTCGAGCCCCAGCATCTCCACAGGGAACTCGAGCCCCAGCATCTCCACAGGGAACTCGAGCCCCAGCATCTCCACAGGGAACTCGAGCCCCAGCATCTCCACAGGGAACTCGAGCCCCAGCATCTCCACAGGGATCCCGAGGCCCTAGACGTTTCTAAGACAACGTGACTCACCTTGCTCTGGTGATCCTGGCATCCCTCCAGCTCACCAAAGAGACTCTTGAAAACACTGTTGAACTCTCTGAGCTGAGTCTTCATCTCGAACAGCGCGCTGGAGAAACATGGGGTGGGAATAAGAAGGACAGTGCAGTGTCCTTTAGTAGCTTCATTTTCACTGCTCCCCTCATCACTTCTTTGTTTTCTAATACATCTGCTCAGCTTGGAAAACACCTGACAGAACAGAACTATAGGAACACCCCTCAATAGTTCTGACATGAATATGTCTTTAAGAACACATTTTTAGGATCCTCATTAAAAATGTAGATCCTATTGCGCTGATCGTGTCTGTCTGTCTGATCATGTCCGTCTGTCTGTCTGACACAAACATTTTTAGGGTCTCCATTCAAATGGTGGACCCTTATGCACAAGTTGTAGATTAATGTAGATAATGTGCCATCCTTTAGTTAAAATCTGTTAACACCGACAGGCTTACCTTCACTGCACTGCTTACCTGGTCCAACAGCCAGACACAGAGAGCACAGCCTGGTACTTCTGTACACATTCATCTCGGAATAAGGACTTCACTTTCTTCACATGCGTTGTCAAGTTAATCCTAGTGAAGCGCCAAACGAAACGTTACCAACATAAACCTCATACAAAGCACTGTAGCAACAGCCATCAATGCACAATTTGAAGAGAATTTGCTTGAAGTGCGTCTTCCTAATGTCAGAATATTCGCATTAAGGTATTGAAGCGTATTATTTATACTTACTTTTCAAACTTGTGTATCTGTTCATCGTTATACAACAGGTCTGTAAAAAGTAAACATGGTTATATTTTCAGATTTACTGGCTTTTCTTCTGGGCATCCACTTGACCTTTCACCTCTAAAAGGCACAGACTGAAATGCTGTCTGCAGAGCAATCGGCATGACGTCTGATTTGACATTTGAAAAGGTGAGAAGCAGACTGATTATGAGTGCACTCTGTCATCAGGCACCTCTGTGATCAAGGACACAGACCACACTTAGCAGAAATCATTCTGCAATGTATTTGTTGAGGTATCATTAACCCCTTAAGGACCATAGATTGTTTAGTCTGAACAGCGTACAGAGACAGAGATAGATACGTGATGTTGCACTCTCGTGACAGGTCTTAGCACACTTTGATATCTATAAAGCAAAAGTGTACAGTGTGTGTGTGTATATATATAGGCAGCGTACTTACTGACTGTCATTTTGTCTTTCCGGTACTGATGGTATATTGCCAATATCATTTCCAGCAAGTAGTCCATCTTCTGTGTGCTGAAAGAAAGCAGTGGGAATAGCTGCAGTATTTGAGGTGCAGAACAACAATTCCCATTCAGTCGGCATTGGCAGGGCTTTGCCGATTGGGCAAACAAGAGCAGGTAAACTGCAGTGAAGGGCAATACATTGAACCAAGCCAGACCAGGACCAAGCCCAACTCAGACCATGCCCAGCCTAGGTAAGACCCAATCAGATCCGACCCAATGTTAAACAAGCATACCTTTATAAAGGTTTACCGTGGTATAACATGCTAAAACCACAGTAAATGCATATTACAACCATAAAAGCAAGATAGACTACAAAATGACATTGCAAACTTGTTGATCTCCCATCAATAAAAGACTAAATGCCCTTCTGGACCTTGAGATTTCTTTAGAAGTAATTTCTTTTACTGAAAGGCTCCCAGTACAAACTCAGAAACCTGGCAATAATTCAACAGTTCCAGCTCCGAGAAGCTTCAGGGCATTGTTCAAGGTTCAGGAATAAAAACAGAAGTGACAGAACAATGAAACACGAAAGCCCCGTGGTCGAGCTGCAGATAAATCTAGAGCAACATAATATTGCGGTCTGAAGACAGCCTAGGATGTACTGTGCCTTTTCCCTCAGTCACTCATCTAACATTGGTGTAGACACTGCCATACTAAAATAAATAGAGAAAGAATCAATTCAACTGGTGCCGCGTGATTATGTGTGTCTCTGTGAGTGTATGTCAGGGAGTGTCTGTGACAGACAGCGAATGAATCCTAGTCAACAATCTCCCTCCTGACCTGTGAAGGCGCTGTGTAATGGGAACAGTGTGCCCCGGACTGGATGGTTTGACAGTTCATTCCAGGGTCAGTTGGAAGTCGGTCATCCAGGAAGGGGCGGAGCCACAATACCAGAAGTCATCGCCTTAATGCGATAGGCGATGTGTCAGTCACGGATTGGAGGATACGTGATTGGACTCGCCACCGAAGGAGGCGTAACTCAGGGTATTTCAGGGGATGTGGCCGAGCAGTCTGGTCCTTCGATTGGTAACGGAAAGGAACCGTTTAGGAAACGGAAGTAATTAATTATCGTGCGTGTTTTGTTTGTTTGATTGATTGATTGTGCTGTTTTATCGTTTGTCACTGTTAGACAGCTAACACTAACTGGGAGCTGTCGCTACAAGCCAGCACCAAAACCCAGACTACACTGCACCACTGTCTCACAAACTGTTGTCTTTCACCCCACCTGCACATGAGCACTCACTGTCTGGAGAAGTGACCGTGTCTGTGTTGGGTGTGATTATAAAGTGTCGTATTACTTCGGGACTGAAACCCGTTTTGCACGGAGCGATACACATTGCTGTGTAGAGCCCATGCTTATTATCTAAGTGTTGTTGACATGCAACCCAGTCAAACAAAGGAGCTCTTTTATTGAACTTTCACTGTCTGGTGTGTGTTATTCCTGTGCACTGTGTGTGTATGTGTGTTTATACTCACGTTTTATCCTCTGCTAGTGTTTCCGAGTGCTTGGACCACTCTGCTTTCATTCGGTCCAGTTTGTTTTGAATGTCATGGATGCTGTTTATGTAACCCAAGAGGGTTTCCTGTAACTGAAATGGAAAAGAAACCCCAGCAATGCTTAACAAAGAGCTTCTCCTCAAAGTCAATCTCTGAATAAGAGAGAGGAGATGCAGATGCGAAACTCCAAATGGAAGAGGAGACGTCAGTGCTCTCTGTATTCCTCACAGTACATACCAGCTGCAGCTTCTTCCTCTGCTCTGGGTAGTCTTTGAGCTCCGGCACATTGGTGTCCACTGCAAACCCGCAGCTTGATTGAAAACGAGTTCAACGTAATAGCATTAGGCAGGACAGCAGCAGGAGGGCCAACAGAAAAAGAAATTATAGAATGATAAAACACAGAAAAGTACTAAACAAATGCTGTGTGTTCTGGATAAATGTACTGGAGTCTATTAGCTACACTGCCAAGATACTTGTAGCTACAATAAAATGTATACATTGTTTTTTATGCTAGCTTTTTAGAAAAGGCTATTATAAAATAGCAGTCACGTTCCACTTTATATTAAGGGTCTCTAAATACATAACCGAGTATGTCACTGCAATGCAACTACACCACTATTACAGTAGAACAGGGAAGAGAGCTGTTTTTTTTAAATTTTTTTTGCTTGTTGTGGGGAAGACGAGTCAGTCAGAGTTGCACAATGTGCTGTGACTCACAGCCTGTACACCCTCTCCTCAGCACTCTTGCAGAAAGACAGCATCAGGTTCAGCATGTTGATTTTCTGTACCGCATCCAGCCTCATATTTTCCCTGTTAACACAAAGCATACCTAGTTAGGAGTTTGTATACAAAATTAGGATGCAAAGTTAAAAAGTTTTATCAAATCAATATGTTTTATCAAATCAATACGTGGAACCCATGTTAAATCATGGTAGACTATAGTAAATCATAGTACAAGTATGTTACTCGTTTACATGGATAGAGATGGTGTTTCATACAGGTTTTTGTCCATACTTACATCAGCCAGTAAAACCCTTGCAATACCAATGCCTGCCATTTCAGTAAGGAGTGGCTTATTCTTAAATACTGGTGCACTGCGCTCACTATGCACTGAGAAAAAGGAACAAGAAAAGAAACAGAACTCTCACATTGAGCACTGAAATGATTAACAGTAAATGATAATAGGTTTAGACTCTTTAGACAATAGTCAGCTGTTTATTTGTACAGAACACACATACCTTTGACAAACTGTAATCGGCAAGAACATCAAACCTTGGTGGAAAAAACGGGATTTCAGCTTTAATGAAAGCAAAGAAAAATAATTAAAACCAGAACATCACAATGTTGGCCATTTTATAAACAATTTCTTTAAATGAAACATGGAATAAACTACAGACTGACTAAGCATTGCTGTTAAATGAAAGACATTGGTATTTGTATTCCACACCCAAATTTGCTAAATTCTTTCCTTCAGAAACGGTTTGTTATGTTCAGGAATGTACCATTCAGCTGTGAAATAGGTTATCTATTACACAATATCCTGGACAAAATGTCAAAGAGAATCTGTTGAAAAAGCTACTGAAAAGACAATGGGGGTGGTGCAGTCTCCTCTCCTCCACTGATATCACCGTCGCCCCCTGGCTTACGTTCGCGAAACTGCACTCCGATGGGCTTCTCGGGCTTCTCGGGCTCCAGGCTCACCACGAACAGGGGCTTATCTTGGGAGGTGGGGGGGAGGCTCCCCACCTTCATGCTGGCCTCGAGGGGGTAGTAGTGCCCCTCAAAGAGGTACTGCTGGCACTTGGGATGGATCCTCGCCAGTTTGAAAACCTCCTCCATTAAAATAGAGGCCCTGTCACGGCAAACGAGAGAGACGACTGCATTTGTCCTTCACCCAAGTTAATCAGGCATGTATACTTTCGAGGTGTACTTTCTAATTCACAAACTCATTTACTACTTACTTAGCCCTTTCAGCACTGCAAAGAGACAATCCTACCAGAACTAAATAAATAGTTTCAGTGTCTTGTATGGGTTTTATAAACACCTTTAACAAGGACAACTTCACAACCTAAGATACTCCAAGAAACATGTTTTAAGACACATTTTTACTCCGTGGATGAACAGAACAAACTAGTGCCAACTCGCCTGGGCCCAGCACTCACGTATTATAAGAGTGGATGTAGATTTGGTGCAGCGTGGCCTGCTGCAGTGAGAACACGTGGATCACCACTCTGTGAATGATATCCGTGGTCCCAGCGAAGAACTGGTCGAAGCCCCAGCACGTCTCCTGGTTCGCTTCCAGGATATTGGCCAGGACTGGAACCAACTGGGACTTCAGGCCTCTGCAACAGAAAGGGAAGGCTGGCTTGCTTGCTGGCTGCACATGCAAGTCTTTCAATTGTGTAATATAAAAAGCGGTGCGAGGACACTCACGCAGAGAGCTGACACGCGACCGGCAGATCGTAGCTCCACTCTATCTGACCGTCTTCCAGACGCTGAACTCCCGATATCGCCCCCCTCGGCTTCTCCGTGGTGATTTTATACCTGGAGAGAAGAACAGCTGAATCACTGAAAGATACTCTTTAAATTACAAAACAAACAGGATCCACAGTTATTTCACAAAGGTACAACATTCAAAACCAATTACAAAAGAAATATACACAGCGGGATCAGTGGATATCACATTTCACACAGCTCTTTGTATCTATCTATCTGTTAATCAAGCTTTCTCTTTACCTGCTACACAGCTGCAGTGTTTCTGAATCTTGGGCCGGGGTTTAACAAATACCACCATAAGGATAAATTACGATTTCAGTAGCAATTCAAATTGCCGCAACAAAAAACATCTAAATCATAGTGTGTTTGTTTTGTCACTTGGGTATATCTTGATAGTTAGTTGTAAATGTGTACCCTGCCAGTGCCCGTGTATATCTCTGCGTGTGCTGTGGTATGCGTACATGATCTGCTTGTTCTTGCGTGGTCCTCCGAAGGGTATGAACGGCAGGCTGCCAGCGGCGGTGTGGTAGAACGTCACTCCGATGCTCCAGAGATCCACTGCCACCCCGTAGGACTTCTGCTGCGGTTTCCTGAGCACGGCTCGCTCATACAGGTCCGGGTGCTATGGGGACACACAGGGGCATGTCACGAGATACACATGCAATCTGGACTTACAGGTATGCACGCTACAAAAATCCCAGGTAAAAACAGGTTGACACACTTCCACACATACATTGGATTGGAGATCTGCATCCCCTCCCCTCCGGTCACTTTGTTACTCACTAAGTACTCCTCTGTCCCGTAGAGGGAGAGAAACTTCTCATCGTCCTCCAGTTCCCGGGCCGCCCCGAAGTCTGTGAGCTTGTAGATGGAGCACCGGTCCTCCCCCACGCGCCGCATGATGTTACCAGGCTTGATATCCCTGTGCACCACCCCGTTCTCACGCAGGTGGTTCATCCCAGCCACTGCCAGGGCAGAGCACACAGACAGTCAGGGCATTCACAACACAAAGTGCCCTCTCGCCAAGGCATTTCAAAAACATTTCTACCACTGCTTGTTCGAGGAGCGTTGCGTGTAACTTATTCTGTAAAACCCAGGTCCTCAAAAAAGCACTCCCCTACAAAAGCATCATTTGTCTTGGGTAGACAGTAGTTTTCTCAATAACTCGTGCAAAAGAAAGTCATCTAGATCCTCTGTAAAATGTAAGTGTGACAGACAAACAGCCTCCAGACTTTGATACACTTAAAAACTTGCGCCATTAGGAAGTCTTATTACAATTGACCGATAGAAAAACAGACCCTTCGTGCTAAAGGACGACCATGGGAAGTTTGTTCAAGCATTCCTCCAGACAGAGAGCATGCAGATCTCTACAGTGTGCGTAGATTGCCAGGTTACACTGTAGACCTGCACTCACCTACACACTGCAGCACTATGAGGAACTCAGACTCCGGGAGTCCGAACGCATGCTCTGGGTCCTCCAGCTGGTTGAGCAGACTCCCTCCGGAGCAGAACTCCATCACCAGAACCTTCTGCTTGTTGTTGACATGGGTCTGAGAAAGAGGAATGGAAGCTTTTCTTAGATCGCAGACTACAGTATTAAAGAGAGAACAATGTGAATCAGAAAGCAAACACCACGGTCACATTGATAGCCCCCCTATAATTTTCAACCACTTCTCTTTTTTCATTATACCCTTGTTTCCTTTACTCCACGACACATACTTCCTAGAATGTGGAACTTTGGTAACTTCAGTGAATTCCAGCACAGACATGTTCCTGGGTTTCACAGTCCTTGGGTCAGTTATCCAACCCACAAAGTAATTCCCTACATCCCCTGGTTCACTACCACGGCTCTCTGCTTACCACCTCCTCCACAGCGAACAGCTTGACAATGTTGACGTGGTTCAGCTTCCTCAGCATCTCAAACTCTCTCATCTGGACCTCCAGGGGCCGCTGGTAACTCACGTTGTTGAACACCTTCACTGCAACCAGCTCTCCGGTTTTCTGAGAAACCACGGCAAACACTTAGCATGATTCACTGTTTGATGCACTGCTGTCATGCATTCTGTACCTTGAAAACACCATGTTGGTAAAGGTGTGATAATATTGCTATAACACAACCTGCCTTGAGAGTACAGTAGCAGAGACATCTAAGATGGTAAGCTGACAAGCTGGGTGTCTGCCATATCTAACACTCGCTTGTCATCTTCTTTGACATGCTTCTGCGCTGATTATACAATGCGATCACCATAGTTTAAAATTATTTGCCATGTGTTTTAATATATGCTTCAACACAATGAAGCATGCTTACCTTTGCTTTACCATACATTCACTGTTATCAAACTTTGCTGTTTCACTGTGGTAAGCTTTTACAACGAATCAAAAAGACAAGTACACATTTGTATTATTCTGTGTGAGAAACAGAGGGATTAGCATGAAGTTAAAGGCAGTGAGCGGAACCCTTGCTTATAGTCACAAATATATTCCTCCACGTGATTTAAGATCAGCGCATGCAGGGCTGCTGTGCCTCCCACAAGGACACACAAAAAGCAAGGGAGAGAGGGAGCTTCAGTCACTGTGCTCCCAGACTGTGGAATGCCATCTCATATCAGACGTGCTACATCATCGTGGATTGAAGTCAAAATTAAAAACCTACTTTTATAGTTTACCTTTAAAACTGTGTTTTACAATGTGTACATTTTTCTTTTTACTTTAAAAAAAAAAAATCTTTTTAACAATATATTATACCAAACTATTTCTACTCTATTTCTCTATACAAATGTATTTTATTTGTTTTGTCTTTTACAGTGCTTTGAAAGACGCTATATAAATCTGATTTGATTGGTCACTCCCACCTTGTTCCGTGCTTTATACACGCTGGCTGTCGCCCCCTGACCCAGCACATCATCCAGTGACCACAGGTAGTTGACCGTGCTCAGCATTATCTTTTCAGACTCCAAACAGTCAGCTGGCTTCAATTCTACACAGAATAAGGGAGAAGGAAGCTGTACACCACTGGCAATACCTATAACTGCTCCTGTTCCAACAATAGCAGGTAGTGTACAGAATATACAGCTATGGCCAAAAGTTTTGCATCACCCTATGGGATGAACTAATTTTGCTTCATGAAGTCAAATGAAACCAGCTGAATAATCTTACATTAACATATTGAATTACATACCACTTTGTAGTATTTCATGTACCTAATGAAAAACTGACAATTAAAAAATGACATTTCAAAATCTAACATGAAATACTGTACTACTATTATGGCTTCCAGTAGACTTTTGCAATATCATTTTGTAGTTTGATTACATGATGTTGAATAAAAGATCTAAATTAAGTCATAATACAGTTTTTTTTTTTAAATGTATTTCTCA
Source organism: Acipenser ruthenus (assembly GCF_902713425.1). Lineage (NCBI taxonomy): Eukaryota > Metazoa > Chordata > Actinopteri > Acipenseriformes > Acipenseridae > Acipenser > Acipenser ruthenus. The sequence goes on from NC_081218.1 coordinate 11,127,915, forward strand.
ATCCTAAAATTCTAAAGTGATGCAAAACTTTTGGCCAGAGCTGTATATCAAAAATAAAATAAATCAAAGCCAAGGAAGATGAGATGGTAAACCAAATAAGTTTAGCATCATTTACTCTGTTTTCCTTCTGTACCTTAAAAAGAAAAAATGTCAGAAAGAGCTTATGCCTTCAAATGGTAAACAAATCCACGTATAGAATATTTCTATGAGTCTCTGGTAGAAGCTTGAACAGATAAACCCATTCTTGACACATTTGCACACTGATCTGTTCAAATACTTCTGTTACTATTAAAGCCGACTACCACTTGATATTGTTTAAAGTGAGGCTTAAGGAATGTGTGCTGGTTGAACACTTACCTGTCTGTGCTGCTGGTTGAAGATAGCAGCTAGGCTGAGCGGTTCTTACCCATGCAGGTGAACACGTCCACACTGCGTCAGTCCCTTGTGAAACAAACAGGTGCTGCAGTGTTCTTTAAAACTTCACAAAGGAAGCGGGCAACTTCCTGCCTACAAAATACGATAGAAAAAAAACCAAAAAATACCAAAGTTCCATTGACCCAGTTTATAAGATGCAGTTAACTTTACACGGGCAGTTTTGAGGTTACGGGTTAGAGCAGGGGTTCCCAAACCGGAACACCTGCGCGCGGCAAGATGGTTTAGAGGGACAATATTCTCCCCAAATAACCGGCAAAGCAATGTACGTTTTACATTAACACTGCTGTTAGATGCTTGTGGTTAGCACATACCACAGTGATGTCAGAACAATACCTCAATAACACTGTGTACCATAATACAACGTGTCAAGAGAACACAATGTCACATTTGAGGGGTTATTTTTGAGACACCCTGCCGTTTTCAAAGGGATTTCTTTATCAACATCCCTTGAACCATATATTTAAAGCATACACATACAATGCATTTGTGTGCATGCACATTATACACATCTGCATCCATATGTTTTGGCTACATTCACACACCGCATACTGTACCTAACAATGCACACTACCTTCCTAACAGCTTGGGGATGTTTTGGGACATGCGCATACTGACTCCCTAATAGCTGCATAATAGTGCATTTAAGAGCATAACACAATTTACTTCGTTTTAATACATTAAAGATGTCGATTTATTCGTACAGTTGTATATCGTTCACTGGTTTCATTTTTAACTTGATACATTGAAGCCGATTTCATGGAACTGCGTGAAAAATGAATAGGCTACTGAAATAATCTACAGTAGCTATTGGTTCAATAATACAAGCATTGATTTTGCATATAAATCAATCGCTACATAGTGTATTATTATTTTTTTTAAATAAATGAGACAACTCATTTTACATTTGCAGATCGATAGATTTTGCTCTGTAACAGATGGCACAAGAAAATAAACGTACCTTTTTTTTTAACGTGCTTCTGTTTTGAACACTTCTAGTCCCCAAACTATAAAAAGGGTTGTGCAATCGTGGAATACCCAAGCAAATTACTCGCTCTGATAAAGTTACGAAGTACCTGAACTTTATCAAGGCTCCTAACTGCATTAACAAAAGACAGGAACTAACGTCATTTTCGCTTTGTTACTTCCCTTGTTCATTACATGTTTTGAAACTTATCTTCTTAAAGAGACAGGACTCTAAAGACTTACGTTCAAAGTTTGACAGTGGAACGCGGTGGAAACAGACGAATTTTAAATCTCGTTTTATTTAAAGTTGATTTAGAATTGACACTATGGAACTTACATTTGTGTAGCGTAGTCTTACAAAAACGTTATTTAAAAAAAAATGTTTATCCTAGATTTTTGCTAACAACCATTTGCTTCAAAGTTAAATAAATTGAATATATTCATTTAGTTTACCTGTATAAATCTACAAAGTTAAAAGTACTGTATATATATCACACCATTCCTGTGTACTGGCCACTTCACACCTACTACAATAAGGTCTGCAGAAGACCTTTTTGGTTTATGTGTTATAATCAAGGGAGCCAGATGGGGACAGTGTTTTTTTTTTTTTTTTTTTACATTTATTTATTTTGTAATAAATACGGTAGATTTCTACAAATTTACAAAATAGATTCTAGTGAAATTAATCGTTTTCAAATTATCATCAACAACCTCACAATTTAGGCAATGCAGTATACCCTGTCTCTAAAAAGTGTATAGGCTTGCATTTTAAAAATACTTTGTCTGAGGTGCTGTAAAATAAATAAATAGGAACTAACTATGTATTTCCTTTCCTGAACAGTAATGTGTGGCAGTGGCCTTCCAGCATCTTGTAGCCTCCACTTCTAGATTTTGCAGCAGGAGACAACCCCACATGCTACTAAACCAGTATTAATTTCTTTATCCTGATATAGGAACAATCTCAGCCTGTACAGCATTTGGATCTCATACCCATGTTTTAGAGAAGTCCCCTATCAGTTTATCCCAGAGCATGGTCTTCAAATACTGCAACTGAAAAATTCTCTTAGATTACATTCCAGGAAATCCCAGCTACCATTATCACTTTACAACACAGGCGTTCTGTACCTGGGCCCTTTTCACTGGAGGGATGCATTACTGCCCAAAGTCCATAAAACAATAAAGACGGTGCCTCTGCGCACTACAAAGCCAGCAGTGTGTTTTCTCTTGGAGTTTATAGATGCTACTGCTCCCAGTTTTGGCTGTGAAGCACAGCTTTGTAAGCGTGAAACTGTAAATGGACACCAGGTGTGACTTTTGCCCTCCAGCGATAGTGAGCTGCTGTACTTTCGACTCGCGGAAACTCATTTGCAATTCCCAGCCTTAGCAACCAAAGGTGTTCCGGATAGAGATTTGCAGAGTGAAAAACTGGCATTTTTTTCTTTCTTGAATTAATTGCCGTTGTAACTCGTTAAAATATTATTATTATTATTATTATTATTATTATTATTGTTATTATTATTATTATAATAACTCAATCATTCATTATATGTTTATAAGTATTCAAGCTGAGAGTGTATTTCGATAGCCCCTTTTTTGGAAACGATAGCCAGTCATTCCAGGCCCTGTGCGATTCCTGTAATTAGCAGCACTATCCAGACCCTATGTGTGGTGTGGTTTTGGTTTATTTTTCTGTCCGACTACCACCAGACACCCCACAGCGCAGGAGTTCGCAGGACCATTCAGGTATCACTTCCTCAGTGAAGCTTCTTGAAATAAATCGCAATTAAGAAATACCCCCACCAGGTGGCACTATACTCCAGAAAACCACCTGCAAGACGGAACATTTGACTGCAAGTGGCAGCTAATAAAAAAATATTCACTATGAAAGATGTTTCATCTTTAGGAAATTAAAAAAAAAGAATTAAAATTAAAATGAGCAAAATGCACACGTGAACCTACACAGAACCAAGAGGGTGGTAGTAGAAAAAGGTGGAACATCTTCCACTGTAAATATTGCTTTTCTGGTCGTCACTTGTTTTTCCCCAACCTTTGTTCTTTACTGCCTTCCAATAAGTAGTTTTTTATTTTTTGCATATCTCTAGCTGTGGTGCTACAACTCTGCAACTCAACCTACTCTACTTTCTGATGGCCTCTTTAAAGGATCCTTCTCTCTCTCTGGAAATGTATACTTGACCTGGCATATGTATTTCTGGGAAGTATTTTTGAAATGAGATTGAATTGAATTTTAATTGAGGTTTCCAATTAGGTTTTAAATCCCCTGTCTATTTCCAATCTGTAACACCAGCTGTGCAGGGGCCCTACTTTAAAAACTGGTACTAACTAGTCCTGCGATGTGTCAGCTCTTGAACCAAACTGAACCAGGCGAGTCACTGAAGAGTATTGTATTGCAGTGCAATTCTGAACAGTATAGGAATGCCAGTCTACAGATTTCAGTTACAGTGTATCTAGATGGCAGATCTTTACATGTCATCTGCAAACCATATTCTTTGTGTTAACATTTCTACATGTACTAGTCCGTCAGTCATTGTGTTCACAAGACAGGAATGTTCTTAGTATAGAGTTTACACATTATCCCAACGATAACAGTTTACAATGCTGTCTAAATTTGCAAATGTTATCAGAAATATTAATGTGGAGTATAGATGTTGGTCTTGATGCTTATACACTAGTATCTATACAGTGTAAGATTTCATATTCAGTATTTATTCATAGTTCATTTCATGTAGAGATCAGTGTCTTACACACATTAATATTGTAGGTATTTATTCTAAACTAAAGTTCTTACTGTTATCGGTTATCTACCAACTTCACCAATCTGTTTAAACATTTAGGAAATGAAAGCGAACACAAAATCAAATGAGACTGTAGTTACACTGTCCTGCAATGAACATGTTAAAACTGGGTAGGCATGTCTGTGAATGCTCTGCTGTGCTGAGCTAGGGTCTAATGTTTCCCAGAGCTCAGACCACATCTGTGGTGCTGCAAAAGTTAAGTTTCAAAGGGATTGTGGAATCTGAATTTCCTGCCCAGCAAAGTAAAGCAGTTGAGCCGAGCTGAGAGAATGACTGAACTGGGATACAGGGCTGAGTATCAGGCGCTTGGCTTCCTTGTGCCCAATGAGAGATGTGATTCCCCAAAAATATTGTCTGTGATAGCTGACTCATATTAAACATTGAAACTTTCAGCAAGCGTAAGCATTGTTGCGTTCACTTGACTTTGCCTTTATTTATGCATTTAAAAAAAAAAAAAAAATTATTTAAAATGTATTGTCATGTATTTATCATTGAAGTTTGTTCTGTTAAAATATAGACTGGCATTCAAATCACTTTTCAGTAGTCTAGTTTTAGATCAAAGCAAACACGTTAGGGAAGTGTTGTCAAGCGCTGACGAGCAGCGGCAGGCCAAGCGTTTGGTTTGCCTTCAGCGCTGTCTCACAAACCCCAGCTGCTGGACACATTTCCAATACAAGCCAAGATAACCTACCTCAGTAGCACCACTGGAGTGGAAAACCTCAAAAAAAGGCAGCTGTAAAACTAAACGACAATCACTTATACTATTTTACTTACTAAAAGGAACAATGGACAGTCTATTAGACTGATCCAACAGCTTTTAAAATAATCTGAACAATGGGAAAGTATTAAGTAATGTGGTGGGGTTCTGCTCATACACAGAGTTCTCCATATTGAGAATGAAAGAGGCCACTGAAACTAGAGCTAGTTTCTCCCCACAAGGATATCTGAGAGCCAGATACAGTACACGTGTTATTTCAAAGGAAGCCGTGATCTTGTAAGTCTCTTGTAGTCGGTCAGCTGCTGAACTGCAAATCTGCTGCCAGCAGGAGACACCAGCAGCACCTTGCAAGCACAGCTGCAAAACTCCATGCAGAACTGCTGAAGACAATAAAACGTGTCAAAAAAGCTGAACCACATGGCGAGGCAACAGGGCTGAATACAGGCCAATTCATAAATATACCATATGAATGAAAACCCATTATTACAGAACATGTTGGAGCTCTGCTACTGGCCAGGCACAGGGTAGTTTGCATGGAACTCTGAAACACAGTGCACAGTGATCCAGTTCACCATGACTGTTCTCTTAATGTTGTTGAAGCTGACACATGTTGTTGAAGCCGACACCCTGGGATCCTTCAAGAAGCTGCTTGATGAGATTCTGGGATCAATAAGGTACTAACAACCAAACGAACAAGATGGGCCGAATGGCCTCCTCTTGTTTGTAAACTTTCTTATGTTCTTATGTTTTTAAGAAGCTTAAAAGTATCATGACAGTCACACCTGAATCCCAGGCTGCAACAGGGAAATGAAAGGCCAGTATGTCACATGTCTCTATGGAATGGTAAAGGCCTCAAAAGCCAGCTGCTGATTGGTCTACATGCAGTCAGAAGAGTGTCACATTGTTCAGAGTGGACACTTATGCACTGATTCTCTGTAACAATCTAAATTGTGAACTGCCTTTAATTTTCACAACTTATCAGTCTTTCAGAGTGCATTTTGGTATCATGTGGATTTTATGCAATTTTTTTTTACATTTAGGAGTTGCAACTTCAGAGGTAGCAACACATTATTCAGTCAATGAATTTGACATACCGTGAAATGTATCACATACTACTTACTACACATTGAGACAAAAGAAGAGAGCCGGGGATATCTATAGCAAGCAATGTTTATTTAAAAAAAAAAAAAAGGTTTACTACAAGAACTACACATATACTCATATAAGGTTTATCTTAAGACTAAACTTCTATTGCTTTGTACCCAAAAGAATAATGTACCTCTGTAATGTACAAAATTGTATATACAAGTACATTTGAACACAGGTTTATTCATGTAATATATAGACATTTGAATGGACAACTATAAATATATTGACATTACAGTCTATTTTTGTATATATTTATTTTTTTTAAGACAAGAACTACCAATAAGAAAAAAAAGGTCCCACTCAACCGGTACACAACCGCACAATGGACATTTCAAGTGCATTATGGGAACTGAATGCAGATTGGAAAGCTGGAAGTGGTGGCATGACAACAGTACTAGGTACAGCTTCGAGCAACAAAATCAAAAATCAAAAAAAAAAAAAAGGCTTTGCTTTTGCGCCACATGTATTAATAGTTAATGCTTATTTCTTACATCTTAAATAAACAGAGAATACCAGTAATCCAGTTTTATTAAGGTTGGGGTGAACGTCACACATGGAACGCATTTGAACCCGCTACATTTCTCCTAATGCATGATTTCTGCAATGATGCACACAAACAGGCCGATTGGGTACTTACAGTGTGAATTCCATTCAAAAGAACAACCACACAAACAAGCAGTGTTATTTCCAGGTTCTCTAGGTATTTAATGACTTAGCAAATGCTGCTCATGTAGGGAGGAGATATGCCTGTCTGCGATGTCTGTATAACAAAACAAAATCTCTTAGGACCCTAGTGCATCAGGTACGCTTTTGGATGTAAATAGTACAGAAGTACACTGCCGGAGACAAATCAGTGGGGCAGGTGAGGCTTTCAGAGCGTCTCCCCTTCTGTCTGGAAGATTGACTGCACAGCGCCAAAGAACAGACACAACACTGGTCATAGAGCATCGCTGTATTTTCTCATTGAATCCTGACTTAGGCTTTGGGATTGGAAACCTGCTACAGCTTAGAGAGGAATCTCATTCAACTGTCCCTGGATGCAATCTAAAGCAGCTGTGTTATTACTACTCTGTACGGTTTTCCTTATTGCAAATCCTCAGGATAGGTCTGTGTTTGAGCTACACAGCCTATTGTTGCAGGCCATGAGGGACCAGGTAGTAGAGGGAAGCTAATTCCACAAGGGTGGTGTTGGGAGGAGAGGGAAGAGGTAGCAATGATGACATCATTAATGGTCTAAGTTTTAATCCCTTTAGCACTGGAATCAATCGTGAATTGCTGATCCCCCAGCAGTGAACCTTATCAGAAATACCGTCTTTTTTTTGTACTGCCCTCTAGTGGTCCCTTGAAAATCACTAAGAACATAATTAACTTATAGTAAACTTTGGGTTGAAGGTTGGTGAGGGAGGCTTCACAGATTGAGACCATTTTATTGCTGTTGCTTTAATTAGACCATTTTAGGATCAGAAAAATAATTAGACCATATAAAAGACAAAACTTCAAATTCCCATTCTCTGGTTTCCATTCCTGAGCAGTAACTAACACAGTAACTATATTATATTGCTTGGAACAAATGTTTGACAATGAGATTACATTGTAAACTGATTTACTTCTCCATTAGTTTCCTGTAAATAGCAGAGGGAAAAAAACACAACAGATCTCAGATTTCAGAAACTCAGACTGTACATAGTGGTTGTTTATCACCTCAGTAACACACTTACAGCATACACAGCTGCAGATCTGCGTACAGTGAGAAGATAAACTGGTTCATTAGCTGTAGCTTGAAACCCCCTTCTGGGGTCTGAATATTTAACTATGGTTTATTGTAAGCGGTATTAAAAAAATGTATTACTGTATTACTGCCAATGTTAGCCTTAAGCAAAGTGATTTTATTGCAATGTTATTTTCCCACCAAAATGAACACTGCGCTATACGTGGTTATATATATATATATATATACTTATGAGAGAATCATAAATCATAACTTGCATGAACCCTTACAATAAATATGATAAAGCATGGGTTTATATACTTTGGTCCTATTCAATGCAGTTATTGTAGGATGAATGTTACACTTTGTGACATTGAAGTACATCAAATTATTCCAGTTATCAGCACGATTACTGCCTGTCTCTACCAAAAAAAAAAAAAAAAAAAAAGTACTTTAAAGATATACGTTCACAAAGATACAAAAGCAATTTGTTGTTATGAGAGGCAACCGTTTTTTCTTCTTTTTTTTTCTGGAAGATCTAATGGACTTATTTATTTTTCCATTTTCACGCATGCTCTCTCGAACTGCCTTTCGAACTCCCTTTACAAACATTAGAGGACGGACACGTCTGGCAAAACCAATTTGTGCTGCACTGCAGGAGCGCTAAGTTCACAGCATGACAGCTCAAGCGAAAATCACAATTCATACAGGATGTAGAGTATTAATAACAAACATGTTCAGTCCTGCAGACCCAGAGCCTATACTTTACACAAGAGGGATCCCAGCCTGGAGTCCACTGATTGAAGATCATTACACAGGTAGACCCACCACTGAATATGCTAAATTAAAATAAGCTAAGTCACCAATGCCTGTCAACAGTGCGTGGATCCTCAAAGTTGCTTGACTCCTGCACTCCTTTTGCAGGTCAATATGCTTTGGAAGGGGAGGGGGATATCGTTTGGCACAAGCGTGTGTGTTTCTTTCCCCCGCTGTATTAAGTTCCAATGCAACACTTCACTACGTACACCTGACCCCATTAATGTTTAAATAGGTACAGGTTTATTTATAATTAAAAAAAGCACACACTTTTTTTTTTGTTTTTTAATGTCCAAGAGTCCTCCAAAATCAAGAAAGAGCATTTTTTTTTACCTTTGTATTAAGTCTAAGCTGGAGCTGTTTCTCTTATTCTATTTTTGTTTTTTTTGAAGACTCCACTCTCTCCCCACTCAGACTGCAGTAACAAATCCCTTCTGGTGGGCCATTTTCACAACAGCAATCAGAAACCATGCATTGTTTTTGTAGACTTTGCTGCTGCTGGGTTAATCTGAGAGTTGTCCAAACTCCTTTTTTTAGTTTCTTTATCCTGACCATGGCAGATCATTCTGATGAAAGTGGTGGAGGAGGCAGAGAAAAAAAGCAAAACAACAAAAAAAAGGACAAATAATCCTGAAATGGAGGCAGTTCCCACTTCATCTGAGCTAGACAACTGCAGCAAAAGAGGCGCTCAACTAATTTACACAGAATTATTATTTTTTATTATTATTAGATTTAGGTAGCGCCATATGGGCTTCTCTCTCTCTCAAGCCCCCGCGGTCCCAGGGTTCAAATCCTCTCCCCCTTTTCCAACACCGCCTCCAGGCTGGTTCATGCCTCACACTATGCATGATTTATCCGTGGGGGGAGGGGGTGGCGGGGGTGTAGGGGGGGTGGTGGAGGTGGGAGAGCCCATGCCAGGGCCGGCGGAGTTCGTCTTGTGGTACACCATGGGTTTGGGCCGGGTGACCGGGGGTCTGGCCTCTCGTGGGGGTGCGGCGGCCTTGGCAGAAGTCTTGGAAGGGCGGAAAGAGCTGGGCACGTCGCTGGCTGAGCTGGCGCTGCGCTGCAGGGGGTGCGAGTCCGAGTCCTTGAGCAGGCGGGAGTGGAGGGGGCTGGAGGGCTCAGAGGTGGGCCCCAGCAGGGAGGGAGAGGTCTTCAAGGGCTCCAGTGTGTCCAGCACCACGTCGGGAGCGTGCTTCACGCTGCTCTGCCTCTCCAGCTCACGCAGCTCATTCAGGGCTGTGTTCATCGTCGCCTCGATGTCCTGGAGGAGGAAGACAAACAAGGAGGGTTAGTGTGTTAGCTCAAGTCCAGACAGCAACCAGGGTTTTGTACAAAGAGCGACAGATTTAAAGCAGCAAGATGGGACTCAAGGAGAAAACGGTTTATGTTGCAAAAGTTTTGTGCCAAAATAATTAATACTGTGGTTAAAATTACCCCCCCCCTTTATGGTGTAATTTACTGTCATTTTAATTGGATTTAAATTCTAACTGAGATTTGCATATCAACATTTCCTGCTTATTTAAAGGAACACCTTTCCCCCCTCCTTGTGCTAACAGTACTTAAGCAATAGCTTAGCAAACATGCGGTATAAAAGACTATTTGCTGATAAAGACCCAGTCAGTATTATCCACTATTTTTAGGAAGTAGTTTTTTAAATATATTTTGCTATAGTTAGTGTCCACTATTCCGCTATAGAGCGTAGATAATTCCTACAGTTGTAAGAAATGAGACAAACAAGCATAACCTAATCATGGACTGCAGTCTTACTTGAAATAGTTTTGACCCAGTTCTTATCCTACTTTGTAACAATGAATCCAGCTCGTTCTGCCTCTGCACAGTGGAACCTATTATAATAAATGACTTTATTCACTTCATTCTTCTGGCACTCGACACAAATAAAATGGCATTTGAATCCACCGAGATGGTCTGCACAGTACATTAAGCTGGCCTGAGTGGGGAACCTCGGCTTAAGAGTTCATAGCTCCCAAGTCTCACTTTCTAATTCCCTCACTGAAAGTCGCTGTTAGTATTAGACAAAGTAACATTATACCTTTAATCACATTACCACCGCAAGCAGCACTGCAGAGAACAGACTCAACAATGTTGAGGCTGCTGTCATACGATAGGAGCCACAGTGTCAGTGTGCATAACGAATGGATCTGGATTATTAGCGATTAGAAAGCTCAGAAGGGGGGGCACAACACAATACCTAAATTGTACTCCTGTAACCAAAGAGGACCTGTAAGGGGTCGTTTAGGAAGATGCCATCTGAGACGAAAGTGCACAGGGTCCTGAATCAATAGCACAAGACAAACAGGCCTTGTTCTCACTGGAGGGTACGGTAGACTGTGAAGAACTGAGCTGAACTTGCATCCAAAACCAAGATCCAAGGTATAACAAATCAGCACAGAAAAAGACAAAAAAATAAACCACAAGGGCATCGCCCTGAACTTGAACTTGCATGCATAGCACAACTATTACCAGGGCTCAGAAACTCCAGTGTATGAATATTTCAGTGGATCGCCCTGGTCCTAGTTTTACATAATTGATTTCAAATTGATTAAAATTCCTAGGGTCAATGCGATCTATAAAAACGTGGACTGGAATACCTGTTGAAGAGTGGAGTTGCCCACCCCTGGTTCAATGTCACATCTCACAGCACCACACACTGTACGGTACACACAGCAGTAGCAAGCCATGGCTTATACGTATAGATGTATATATTTGTAGTACACACCTGCGAGCTGTGCTCTACCTGGGCAATGACTTCAGGGTCCAGCGGCCGGTGGTTGCTGAAGCTCTTGGAGCGCCCTGCGGTGGCTGCTTTGCGTAACTGCGGGCTCTCCACCTTGGTCTTGAGGGAGGAGTGCCGGGTGATGGAGTTGAGGCCCCCATGGGCGCTGACTGGCCGTTTCTCCGGACCCTCTTTCGGCAGGCTGCCCACTGGCATGGAGGTGGCTCTAGGACTAGCCATGGCCCCTGGCGGCCCATCCCCTGGACCGTGGCCCTCGCTGGGCCGGAAGGTCCTCCTGATGCTTGCAGACTCGGGGCGCTTCCTTAGTCTGCAGCCACAAAGAGCACAATATTGAGTGAAGGTCAAGCTCATACAAACAAGCATTGAGAACAATATGCTATAAATACCTGTACTCTGTATGGTTTAGCAGTAGCAAGAGATCTATTAAAAGCACTGCTGCAGTATAAATGTGTGGAAATAGCAAGAAGCTGGGACGCTGTACTTGAATAAACCAAGAGCGGCTTGCTATGTATATAGAATAATAATTATGCCTTTCAGCCAAGCTTTAGTCCCCAATGGCATGGTGCTTGGCAAAACACACTGGCACGAGAATTAAGAGCTTTTTCTGGTCCACGCTCTTTGAGTAGGTGTCTTGAGGCTGTCACTAAAGCAACATCCGTCCTCAGGATTTAATGAGTTCCAAATTGAGCAGCGACCCTTTTAAAAATACCTTAAGTACGAAAAATGGGAGGAACAAACCAGGAGCTAGTCTTTCCTGAAACAGTTTAAAAGGCTGTTTAAAAAATGTCATTTGAAATCGAGGCCTTCAGAGGGGAAAAGCTGGTGCAGCCAATACCTTTTACTGGACCAGATGCTTGAACATATAACATGGCCAAGTTAAAGTGGATTTGAAAGAAATAACGTAGACTTTTAAAGATGGGACATTTCAGAAAATCAGGGGAAAACAAATGAGATTTTCTAAAACCTTTTCAGTTCAGTTGCTGTAGTTTTATTAGGCTCTTGTCGTTAAGCTTACACTGCAGGCAATACACCTCAGCAGAAAGGCAGTGCTTGTGCGATGATGTTATAGCACTTGACAGAACACAAGCGTGCGCAGTGTACAGGCTCAAAGCAGCACATCCCCTCCGAAGGAAGCAGGGTCTCTTACTTGTTGAGGTTCGCTAGGTAGATATCCGCCACGTGGCCCCCAGTGGGAGAGCTGACACTGACCCTAGTGGACACCTTCTCCTCCGAGTGTGCTCCGTCCGGCGCAGCTTCCAGTTCCGATTTGGGACTGGCCCTCTCGGACAAACCGTCCTCCCTGAGGAAAGCAACCAGGAAAAGAGTTTCTAGCCTCTGCTTCCTTTAACCAGACACCAAAAAGCTTTTTCTGTTTTTTCAATCTGTCTACTATATTAGTAACATGTTATAACACTGTGTTGTTTTAGCCTTTTGTTGTTAGTAGCCTAGTTTTGAACATCCTTTACAACAGTAAATGCATTAGTGACTGTTAACAGGATCATTAAACTGAAGTGTTGCCATTTCCCCCTACAGCTGTAAAGAGAAGAATCTTGAAGATTTATGATATTGTTTCACTGAACTGAGCCTATTCGTTTCAGACATTTCTCTTGATGTGCTCTGCTCACCGGCTCAGCCCTGTGACAGCCTGTGATTCGTTACTGTCCCCTACAATCAGTGTCTGCGGACGTGCTCTCTGAGGAGGGGGAAAGGCGGCAGTCTGTGTCCCGCTGCTCAGATTTGTACCCTGGGAGGCAGTCTTCTATATGGGACACTCTCCAAACACACTGCCCAACACTGGAACCGCTATGCCTTTACATTAAAGGGTTACTTCTATATGTATTTACAGCCTGTTTCATGTCCTATGTGTGTTCACCTGCATACTGTGTTTCTGCTGTTTTCTTATTAACTACGAACAGACCATGCTTCTGGAAAGACTCCTCAAGGCAGATTGTGGTGGTAAATGTTAACGATTTTTGCTGGGATAGTTAGTCCGCAATTCCAATGATGATCCAAGCAGCAGAGAATCATCCCTCATTAACAGCGCATGTCATTATGAATGGATCTGCCTTACGTGTCCTGCACCACGATGTACTGGTGTGGTACCAGCCCATCCACACCATTATGGCGCCCCTCCCACCAGTCGTCAGAGGCGCGATGGTAGAGCAGCAGCGAGGCCCCCTTCTTGAAGGACAGCTCCCGAGCTGTGCGGCCCCCGTAGTCGAACCTGGCGATGGCTTCGATGGACTCAGACTCTGAAAGGAGCAAGGACCCTGGATTAGCCAGAGAAAGAGGTAGAACTTTTATTGGTCAGATAAAAAGCACAGTCATAACTATTAAAACACTCAAGAGTGCTGCATTTTCAAATACTAAAATAAACTGAAGTAGTTCAATGAGAGAAGTTTTAGTCCAGGGGTGTTTAAAGTTGGCTCTTCCACTCCTGGTCTTTGTTCCAGCCCTGTTCTAAATTGTTTAATTTAACCAATTAAACTTCCACCCAGTCCCTCCAGGAATGTGATTGGACACCCCTGTTGTAGTGGGTTTTGGTACATCCTCACGTGCAAGACCGATATCGCCAGGCACTGTGTAAGCTGTGAAGCACTTACTCAAATTACTTGATGTTTTGCTGGTGGTACTAGAGACTGTAGTTCAGCTGCATGCCTGTTAAATTCAGCCATTTTCCTAAACACCTACCGTCCTCGCTGTTGTGATGTTCGCTGACGATATCTTGCACGGAGTCTTCTGCCAATGGAGGATCGCTGTGGGGGCTGTCACTGTAAAACGAGTGCAGGTCAGAAACATTCACAAAGGCATTTCCAAATACGACCTTTAATCATTTAAACAGGACTTTTTGGGAGGGATTAGACAACATTTAATTGCCTTTTCACTTGGATATTATTTTTAATTTCAGAAGAATGTAATGGTAAATGGTAAGTAGTGTACTGTAGTGTTCTCCAGGCCCCTGGCTAGATGTGATTTAAATGTCGTGATATTTCAAAATAATGTTTTTCTTATACGTTAAACATGTTTACATTTTAAACAGTTGGGAAATTAGATGGAATGTATGGTAAATATTTTTTTTGAAAATACACTGAGCACTGCTAAAAAAAAGCAATAATAAAATAAAATAAAACTGCAGTATGCAATATTCGTGACCCTCGCTGTCCGGTAGCGTGACATCTGTATTGAACAGAAATTCAGATTGCAGCTGTGAAGCATGCAGATGGAAGATGAGAAGCTGCCTCCCCTAAACCCCTCCCACACAAACACTGCACCACTTCACAGCTCTCTCCAACGCCATCCTCAATGCATTCCTTCTCAGACCCCCTGCCCTGGCCTGGCTAATTCATTACTAGGTACCATAAACCTCCGCAGCACGTTAATGTAGAAACTCGAGACCTTGAGATCACCCCAGGGGTGCTATCGCATTGAAGGCTAATGTTTCCCTCGCAGGCTCCAAAAGCAGTGCTCGGAGGCGGGATCTCATGCACTTAAGAGTCCCTCTCTCCCACACACACACACACACACACACAGCAGGACAATCTATTTTTTAAACTCCAGTGTACAGAGCTGAGCCAACAAGAATAACAGCACTGGTTTTCGAAGCATCTGCCTGCTGTGGTAACACGTCTAGGATTCACCTTTTGCAAAAATGATAAAAAAAAAAAACAATAAAAAATATATATGAGCTTTTCCTAGATCTTTTAAATCTCCTTGGATAAAGATTTACGAGTTCCTGTGGGATTTTTACTGTCGGTTTGGATCAAGTTATAAGCTTTTAAATCTGCCTGTTCTTTATTGCCAAGGCATTGTCAGGAATTGCCAAAGCTCCTGTGTGCTGTACAGCACACCTTTCCACTTCAGGACTGAGGAAATTAGAACAAGCAAATGAAAAGTCCTACATTTTTAAAATTAAAAACAGAAAGGATTGTTACAGACTGCCCAGTAACAGGGGTTACTGTACTATTGCTTGTGTACAGTCCTATCAATCTAGTAGTAGGAAAGACTCCAGGATAGTTTAATCGTGCATAGCAATGCAATTGAATGTAGATTCCAGGCCCCCAACACTTAAAGAGACAAGGGACGTTTCGGTAAAGAAGGGATGTTTCAGTAAAGGGCAGCTACGGTATCATTGTTTCAGGATTTCCTTTTGGTGAAACTGGTTCATAGCCAAGGTGTTTTGATCTGTGACTGCTGCCTTCAGTAACACGCTCCTCTCAAGTGGGGCCTCTCGGCTCCGAGACTCATCTAATCCCCCCGCCCGCCCCTTCTCCCGTCCTCCAGGGTCGCTTGGATCAAGCTTCAGATCGCTTCAACAGCTTGCAGATGAAAGAGCTCATGAAGTCGGGGAATGATGTTAGCAGCGCAATACCCGTGTCCGAAAGCGGCCTTTTAAAAAAAGAGGAAAACTTAAAAGGCGTTCCCCTGCTGGGTTTTAAAAGCCCCTTTCCTCCCATTCCGGAGCTTGTGCTTCAGTTTTACTCCTCCCCTGATCGTTATAATGGACTCGGAACCTACCTCAGCGTTTTTTTCAAAGAACCCCCTTTGCCAATAGCTTCAAATTACATATTTTAACACTTTATAAGAAGTCCCCTTACCATCTGAAAGCTTTGCTGCTCCTGGGACCCACAGCAATAACATACCCCAGGATTACATTTGAATTGTGGTGCTGCTGTCCTTATTAATGTCTTTTCAAAAAGTACCAAATAGCAAAAACTGGGCGCAGTGTTTAATGCTAACACTGCATAAAACATCAGTTATCTTAAAGCTCCTATAAGGATAATAATTAAAATGTAATCCTATGAATAGCATCATGGTTAACCCTTTAAAGGCTGAGGCAGAGTAAGGCGTGCATGTGTGTATTTTGGTATCTCCAAACTGCCTAAAGTTTACAATGTACAGTCTACCATCAGCTTTCAGCACCAAGCAACTTTACAGAAAACAACATATTGTATAGAATAATTAAACCATTAAACACTGTCTTACACAGAAAAATAATTAATTAAAAGCATGCACACATAATCATTTGTTTGAAGAGCTGATGGATTGAGACAGAATGCTGGCGCCAGGCCGGTAAAGCCTGGGGTTTGCTGTGCTAGCTGCGTCCGACTTACCAGTACTCCTCAGCGGTGACTCCGCACTCGTACACGGGGCCCTCCAGCTCCCTGGGCCCAGGAAAGATGGTCTCGTGGTGGATGATGATGGTTTTGATCAGCTCGTTTACGTGCGCCTGGGAGGTGACCTGGTCGTGGCACTCGGGGACTGACATCAGCGTGGGGCCGAAGCAAATAGCCAGGTTGTAGGGGTCCATCATGTTGTCATCGCTGTACTGAGACAGGCTAGAGAGAGAGAGAGAGAGAGAGAGAGAGAGAGAGAGAGAGAGAGAGAGAGAGAGAGAGAGAGAGAGAGAGAGAGAGAGAGAGAGAGAGAGAGAGAGAGAGAGAGAGAGAGAGAGAGAGAGAGAGAGAGAGAGAGAGAGAGAGAGAGAGAGAGAGAGCGAGAGCGAGAGCGAGAGCGAGAGAGAGAGAGAGAGAGAGGGGATCTTAAGGGTTCGCACAGTTTTGTAATTGAGATTCAAAATAACAAACCTTGTAAAATAACCTCACATTGGCTACACTACAGACTAATGCGACTCAGGGCCCCCCGATCCACCCCACTCTATGATCTGAGCTTCGGAGAGGAAACTGAAGATTTGAGAGGGGGAGGCGAGGAATCCTTCTCAGTGTCTTGTCTGGAACAGGGAACCATTGTGAAATCACCCAAGCTCTTAATCTGCTCCCCGTACACTGACTGAATTCCCCCAAACCCCAGACACCAGACATGGAAACACTTATAACAAATCAGAATTATTTAAGGACTGGTTACCAAGCCATGGCAACTATTAAACAGCGGCCTATTCATAAATGCTTGGCAAATAAGAGCGATGATATTACTGTCTAACACATTCCCACTCTATCTCTCCTGTGACCTTGAACACTGAAATCAGATGCTATACTACTTCACTGCAGCTTTTAGTGGACAGCGTTTCTGACTCACTATGCAAAACAAGGCACAGGACATCTGCATTAACAGGATAATGAACGTACTGGCTGAGGAACGCAAACAGGTATCTCATGATGATCAGGGTGTGTTTGGGCAGCAGCAGCAGGACCTTCCGGATGTGCAGAGCTCTCTCCTGGAGGTTCTCCATCGCTGTGAACCAAAAAAACAAGCAAGGCAGGTCAGCCACATGGGATACAAAGCACACCTTTCTGTGGGGGATGTGCACAGGAACACACTGCGGGTATTCCACAGGGAAAGGGATACTCACACACTCCGGCAATGAGGTCTTGAAAGACTTCCTTGGGGAAGAGCGTGTTCTCCAGGCCTCGGAAGTAGAGCTTGAGCACTCCTGCGATGGAGTCCATGTCGTGGTCATTCTGGTCTCCTGCAAGCGGATCCTCGCCTGGGACAGGCAGAGAGGAGACGTTTACAAACAGGGAGAGCTACCTACAGTACCCACACCTATCTGTCAGTCCATCCATCCAGGTACCAACCCTTATAAAGGTTTACCATGGTATTTCTATACAGTACTTTTGCAGTTTTACCCTACTTTTCCCTATGGTTACACTATGCATTTCCCATAGCTTACCATGTTTATTAATATGCTTTACCATACCTTGCTATTCTTTGCTTATCTATGCCCTCACTATGCTTTGCCTTGCTATTCTTTTACTATGGACATTTTTATAAGGGGAGTAGCAGTGAGACAGCAACACAAGGTCATTAGCTGTGGGTGTCTACCTAGCCGTCTTTTAATTCTTAGTGACTGATGAGAGTTTCTAATAATTAGCTGTGATTCCAGTTCGTTACCAGCCGGTCAATGTAAAGCATGATGGAAATGTGTTGCACAGGCAGCTTCTCTACATTCAGCTGCATATGAATATAAATCTCTCTCTCTCTATCTCTTTCTCTCTCTCGTGCCTAGAGGGAGAAACAAGCAGTGCAATGTCCTTCATTTATACCAACAACAACATCCAGGGAAAGGGATAGGTACCGCATTAAATTGATTAAGCAAAAACAGAGAAAATAACCCTCACCTCTCTCAAACGAGTTCTTAATGTCATTGACCTCCACTTGTGATCCAGACACTCTGAAAATGCCTTCATGCTGCAGGCCTTGAGCAAAAGAAAAGTTCATTACATTTGTTATTCTCAGTTTGCACATTATTACTCTGAGCAAACATAAAGAACATGTTTAAAAAAGCAAGTAACGCTGACACAGAACCTATACAGCAGAAGAGAGAGAGAGAGAGAGAGAGCGAAGGAGAGATTGTAAAATAGAGGTATGAATTTAGAAAAAAAAAGCCATGAAAATGAACCTACCATGTCGGCTGATGAATCTTATACAGCTTTCAACCATCAGGGGAATAACTTGGCTTGCATCCTACATGAACAGATAAATAAGTCAAAAACTGGAATTCTCCTGGTATTTGTCTCTCGTTCTACTGTATATATGATCAACAGCTATTCAGCCTCTTTATAACACACAAGCGCCAGGGGTTATACATATACATATATATCTCCACACACACACGTCTGTCACTGCACTTCAAAATCCCTTCACGCTTACTGTACCATGGTAATGTGCACTGGGGTATAAGCCAACAGAAACCTACGGTTGCTAGGATACCGTTTCGTTATGTTGTTTCTTGACTAGGCACAGCGGTGGAACTGAAGCCTGAGGTCAGATTTTAAAAGGCAGCCAGAATCCTTCAAATCTCAATGATTTTGTAATTTTTTTTTTATTATTAAACCCTCAAAACAGATTTGGTCGGTGACATTTCATTTTGTATGTTTCAGTGTTTAAAAGAATGATAGCAAATACTAAAGGATACTTACAATATAATAATTTATACAGAATCAATGCATGTTAACCCTTTGCTGTCCAGTGTCCCATATATTTGCTTTGACAATGAGAAAATTAAATAGGTGTGGGAACATACCCAGGGCAGAAAAGTTTTTATTTTTTTGTTATTTTTATTTATTTATTTAAATTTAGTGGTTGCCAATTATTTTTATTGTTTTCTCCCCAATTTAGTAGTGTCCAATTATTCTTAGGCTCAGCCCACCGCTACCACCCCTGTGCTGACTCAGGAGGGGCGAAGATGAACACACGCCGTCTTCCGAAGCGTGTGCCGTCAGCCGCCCGCTTTTTTACACACTGCAGACTCACCATGCAGCCACCCAGAGCTACAGCGGCAGAGGACAGCGTAGCCCTGGGCAGCTTACAGGCAAGCCCGCAGGCGCCCGGCCAGACTACAGGGGTCGCTGGTGCGTGGTGAGCTGAGGACACCCTGGCCGACTGGGTAGCAGCATTGCATGCACTCCGCTGCCTTTCCACTGCCCTGCAATATCATTCAATGCATTCAGGTACCCATTACTTGTCTCTTTTCTTTACACTGGACTACAAGTACCAGAATGCACTGCAGTGTGATTTTTAAAGCCTGAACGGCTCCAAAACGTCCTGGTGAACATGGAGCCCAGTATAAAATCGTTATTTTTTTTTTACTAAAGCAACAAGCAAATGAACAAGCTTTCCTTCTCTAAGTGATGTATCACATATTAGAGTTCTGTCCTGGTATCGTAAAAGATGAATATGCATAGACACTGGTTAACAGAGGAAAGTTAACAAATGAGAAACGGTTGGACATTTTTAATTTTCACCGTGCCAACTCCGCAGGGCACTGTTAAGTTTCCAAGTTTGTGACATGAAGCACAGCTTGAACAACATCCTGTCCACTGAGCAAAAAGACTGCTACTGAGCAGATGGGTTCAATCCCCTGCCTTCCTGCACCCTACAGCTGTGGCCAAATCATTAGGGACAAGACAATAAACTGTCCATTTGAGACTGACAACGAACTGAACAAAGACTGGCATCTTTAACTTATTTAATATTATTATACAAATCAAATAAAAACCACTGTTTTAACTAATGAAATCAGCATCTTATATGGAAATAGGTCATACAAAAATGGACCTAGACCATTAGACCAGTTTGCCTTGTTGTTGACCGAGTTAAGGTTCCAAAGGGAAAATTGTAACTACAACCAACGGACTTGTACCTAGAGTGCATGCAATTATATTAAAAACCACACTCTTAGGACAGTAGGGTATACAGAATGCTTTCTGTTTCTCTCCTCGCAAAGGAATTCATGAGATGAAGCCACGCAACGAGAAAGGAACTTCGTGGGTCACAGCTTGGAATAGTGCAAGTGGCTCAGAACACTGCAGACAATGACTGACAGCACGCTGAAGGACGCCGAGGAGAAAAGAAAACAAAGGCTATCATTGTAACAAGATATAGAGGAGATATTTTTGTTTTCTTTTCTGTATTCCTTGTTTTCCCACCTTGGGGGAACGGGACCCCCTGTTAGGAACGGAAGCATTCACGAATAAATGAGATTCAGTTAACATCTGGCTTCTGGATGGAGGGGGGTATACCCTTTAAAACAGCTTCCCAACCTCACGGGTTTATGAGTTAGGCATGCTGGCTGCCCTTAAACTTATGGCTACAACTGTAGACGTGAACTAGTATTCCAGAACAGCAGGGGGCAGTACTAGCACTGCTGCCACTTGTGTTTGCAGGCAGGGTGCATGTTGGTGTGTGTGTGTGTGTATGTGTAGTAAAATGGATTACCGGGCAACATTTAAACCACAGTCATGTTCTTTTTTCAGTAAAAGGGTAGGCATTCTAAAAATACATTTATAACAAATGATAATTACAGGGCATCAAAGCCAAGACAAGGCACAATCCCTTTGGGGTCAGAATTACTGTACAATAACGTTTCTTATAAATAAATAAATAAATAAATACATAAATAAATAAATAAATAAATAAATAAATAAATACATAAATAAATAAAACAAAATGTCACTTTAACGTATGTCTATTTCAGCGGTTTGTTTGGGTGTGTGCGCACGTCTGTTTTGTTTAACTGCTAAGCATTTATAGATTCTGTGCCTTCCATGAACCCCTATATACATTTTCTCCATGCTTAAAAACATCAGTTATACAGTCTGACAGTTCAAGATTAGTTTTAGATTCAAAATGGATTATTTCGTAAAAAGCATTTATTTACCATAACATGTTTTGAAGGTATTGTGTTTTTTTTTGTGTGTTCTGAATGTCAAAATGATCCTTTTTTTGAATAGGAATGAATGAATTCTTTTTTCAATCCAAACGATTCGGACTTGGTAATGTTCTCATGCATCAGAGCTGGCTAAAAAGCATTGTCAATTCATGGTTTTGGATCTGCAGAGAACTGTTTGAAACGGCATTGTACGCCGATGTACACAGGCTGATAACCAGTGTCTATTTCTTGCTGTTGCACCCCTGCCTCCTTTTAGTAAAGTGAAAATTACCTGCTTCCGCACAGATGAGTTCCTCCTTCCACTAATAGAGAAAAAAGAAATAGATTCGGATTACACAAGGTCAAACGAACGAGTGCATCGTATTTATACAAACTGTTAGACCCGCCCACCGCTCCCCCCCCCCCCTCCATGACAGAACTACACATTTAACAACTTCAGCTACACAATGATCACAAAAATGAATGAGAAGTTACTGCCAAAGGCAACACACACATTTTATCTGTTAGTGAAAACCTCTTCCTAATCCCCAGTCCACCCTTCCACTGGAAAACATTCCATCTCAAACACTGAACGTTCTACCCGAGCACTTCAAAAGGTTCCACAAGTCACAGGCATTCGCCAAAAAAAAAAAATAATAATAATAACAATAATAGAAATTGAACTTGATGAGGGTTAGAATGGAACACATTGCTATTTAAGCAGCATTGGGAAATAAAAGACTAATTTACAAACAAAACAGACAATTAACCCAGGGCTTCCCCTTTGAAAGTGTGTGTAAGTTCCCTTCCTCCGACACACCTACCTGGCAAGGGAGCAATCAGTCCTTTGGCCTACAGGGAGTCAGCGAGAGAGGGAGAGAGAGAAATACAACGGTTAGTCCATCTGATCGGCAGAGTGGAGGAAATGCCTGTTTCTAACCAAGTGTCCCATCCCCTGACACCCTTCCTGCCGGCCTGACGACCGACCGAACGTCCAGAGATCCGCCCGCCCACGAGCAGCTGCATCCCAGCGAGGAACTCACATTCCCATCTGAACAACACATTTACGCTTTGATTTATATCTGCACAATACGCTAGAGAGTCCCTGTAAAGACACAGGGGTCAGTCCAATGGATGCAGACAGCTGTGGATCTTAAACATAATCATTTATCATTAAAATAGGAACTTTGAGTGATTAAAATATGATTTATTTTTACGAACTGAAATAAAAGTAAAGAGACGAAGGAGCACGGTTGGATGTTTGATTTTCATAACCTTGGATCCGTTATAAAATATTTAAACAGCTGCATTATTTAGATTTGCCTGAGTTTTGACCATTACAGTCATAAAGTCCCAGTCTCTCCAAACGGGACACTAGAGCCTCACCCAGTCTACCGAGACTCAACATTCCTATTTTCCAGGCAATGCCAATCGCGTGTGCAGCTAAATGGGATTTTTTCTTAATACTGTAATTAAGCTATTTAAAAAAAAAAGGGGGGGGGGATGCAGACTGGACTCCAGCTGCTGCATAAAAGCCGTTCTAAATACTGAGGTGTAAATTATGAGTTGGAGAAGCAGAACACACAACGGTTTAAGTGGGCAACTCAAAATATTCCACGCATGAGGCAACGCCATGTGACTTCAATCACTGGCGTTCTGTCAATGCTGCAGAATAGCCTTCTCCAGCGCGCGCTGGATCGAATAGAAAGTCTGAAAACAAATTGCTAGGTGCTAGTTTCTTACATTTCTTAGGTTTTAATCTCCGATCTGAACATGGATATGGAGGAGAGGCCTCAGATATCCCTCAGGAGAGAATTCCAAAATAAAGGGGCTATATGACTAAACACCCCAGCATCAAATCTAATATGACTAGGAGGGACCACAAGGAGATCAGCCTCAGCAGAACAAAGGCTTTGGCTGGGCGTGTATCTTGGAACCAACTCTGCAAGATAGGGAGGAGCAAGACCATGCAGAGATTTAAAAGTTAGAAGAAGTATTCTGAATTCTGTTCACTGAGCTACCAGCAGCCAATGGAGCGGAGACAGTACAGGAGTGATGTGGTGATGAGCCTTAACCGGAGCTAAGACGTGCAGCTGAAGTTTATACGAGTTGCAGATGATTTAGAGTCTCATGTGGAAGACCAGCCAGTAATGCATCGCAAGTAGTCCAGTCTTGAAGTCACAAAAGCATGAATCAGAAACTCAGCTTACGTTAGGTTTAAAAAAGGGCGGATTCATGCAGATCCTCAGATTAAAAAAACAACACCTTATATCCTGAACATGTGCTACAAAGTTTAATGAGAGATCAAAAGAGGACCCCAGGATTTCTCACTGCCAAACTCAGAAGTGCAATGCGGTTTCCAATAGTTAAAGTCATGGTTAGAAGGAGTTGTCTGGGCCCCAACAGCATTGGCTCAGTCTTATTTACATTTAATTGTAGGAAACTTTTACTCATCCATAGCTGAATTTCAGACACACCTTTTCAAGGAGTCCAGGGAGTCAGGCATAGAAGGTTTTACAGCGAAGTAAAGCTGTGTGTCATCAGCATACAAATGAAAGCACATTATGCCGTTGAATAATAACCCCCAGAGGTAACAGAACAGGGCCAAGAATAGAAACCTGTGGTTCTCCAGAGATCACCTTGCACCCTTCCAAAGTAGAGTCCCAAAACAAACCAACCGCCCACGATGTGTCAAACAAGATCGGATTGTATTATTTAGAAGCATTAACCTTAATACAAAAATGAAGGAGTCATTTCTTTACTTTTCCCACATTCATATTTCGTGTCATAAGTTCAATGTTTTACATGGCATAGTTCTTACTGTAAAGTGCTGAGAAGATTGTTCATAAATAGTACATAGATACCCACATTTCTTAAGTGGTAACATTATCAATGTGAACTTGGAGTGTTTTGCATCATAGTAGGGTCTCAGGATACTGCTGGGTGTGACACTGATAGCAAAATGTGGTTCTTCAAAAGATCGAGGTTTAGAATCACATATCCAGTATGAGGCTGGGGACTCAAACCAATCCCTGCCACTAAATTCTTCAATCAGACCTGGTTATAAACAAGTCCAGTGCAGTTTAATAGGACACCTGCCTCCCTGCTAAAAGGGTACCACTGTACAATCAATCAATTACTTCCATTCAGACCTAGGGAACCACAGTGCGAAACCCCATTACTACGTTAATTTTATTGAATGCTTTCATTACACACGGTAGAGAGAAGGAATTAACATACGGTCTGACCCAGCCGCAAGCCAAATAAAAATGATTTGTATAGACTAATGGGATCCCAAAAGCACAGTCCCACGTCCCGCCTCCCCTGAAAGCACTCACTCTCCCCCAGTGTCTTCTCAATCAGGTCGTGTTTGGCTTGGAGTTTGGTGATCAGGTTCCTGCCTTCTAGGTACTCCTTCAGTTTCTGAAATAAAAATGAATAAATAAATAAAACAGGAGGTAGCAGAGAACCTAAAGTTGTTCATAACTCCTGGCAGGTCAACATATTTAAGGTTGTAGAGCTTCTGTTTTTGTTGTTTTACTGCAGCCAACAGATATTGAAATGTGCACTTAAATAAAGTTAGCTAAAAAGCACCCCCTCCCCAAAACTGATTTGTCATGGACAGCTGTATTATTATTATTATTATTATTATTATTATTATTATTATTAAAGGGAAACTATTTATTAAAAAAGGAAAGGTCACCAATCTAGTTTTCCCTCAATTTTTCTTGTATTTTTTCACAAATAATTCAGGCAGCTGACACCGCTATTAAAAATACATTTAAGATTAATTTCTTTCAGATTCCAGAAAGAAGAATCCACAGGGCTCAGTTATAGAGCCGTTTATCTCTCAGTGCTGAGGAATTTCCAGCTGTAGTTGTTCTCTTGTGAAAGACATGTCAGTGCTTTCTCTCCTGTGTTTGTGTGTCTGTGCGTCTCTGTGTGTGTCTGTGTCTCTGCGGCCCAAGTCTGTTCTCTTTCTGTGTCCTGACAGTTCAGCTGGAAACAAACCTGCCCCACTCCCACCCCCACCCCCCTCCTGCCCTCTGCCCTCTGTTACCAGTTCAGTGGAGCACACTCCCAGCTGTCATATTTTCCCACAATTAGAATAAATTACAGTCTGATAACAGGACGTGATGAATTGATCTTTCGCACAGGTCTCGTACCTTAATTTAACCCTTACAGTCAGCAGGCAAAAGACTAACACACTTGAAACCACAACCGCCCTGCCAAATACCAACGAAGAAACGAGATACAAATGGCACTGCAACTGCCTTTCTCCAACCCCTTTACTGTTCTATGAGGTTTGTAATCATTCCAAGTGTTTCAGGGTTCTTCTGCTCCAACACAGAGTTATATTACATGGATTTCAGCTTTCTTTAAGTGCCGGGGACTGAACATCCGTCCTCATTCCATTCAAATCATGACATAGCCAGGTAGAGGCAGATTCAGAGAAACAATAGAGCCCAGAACCACCCCGAATGGGAGCAAACATCATTAAACAGTACTGGAAATTTAACAAGCAATTCAAATGTCATTTGCAGTTATTTACAGTACTCTAATGTTTCCCCATTGCCAATCTTTCAATATTGTCTTCATTTGTATCCCTGTTGTACAGCACTGCAGCCTAGGCAATGAAACGCATGCTACAGGCAGACTTGTAGTGGCAACAAGTGGATGCTAATACTGGTAAGGTCTGGGCCTCCCTGCGCCAGGAACCTAACATTAAACCACTGAAACGCACCATCAGTCCGGAAGACTGGCTTTGTTCTGAACAGACAACTGTGTCACGGTCCAATGACGGCTGGAGGTCAGGGGGCTTATTTCAAAGGGCTTGGTTCTTTTGGCGGTGCAGTGTGTGTGTGTGTGTGTGTGTGGGGGGGGGGGGGTGGGGTGGGGGGTGTTGTGCACGCTCGCTCACTCACCGTGAAGTAGAACTGCTCAGTCTCCTGCTGGTTCGCTCTCCTCTTGGCGATGCTGGGTTTGCTCATGAAGGTCTCCGACACGGTGGATTTGACCGACTCCATGGAGTTGCTGTACTGGAAGCAGTCAGACACGTCGAAGTCCTCGATCGTCACAATGTCCTGGATGGTCTGCAGGGTCGCCTCCATGGTCTTCTTCACCTTCGAGGATCAGAGAGAAAAAAAAAAAAAAACTTTTTACCTCCCCCCTCCACTCACTCCTCAAAAGGTTACTGAAGCTAATGATTCATAATGATCCTACTGAAGTTAACAATGCCAGTCTACTATTGGTTAGAATTATAAATAACCTTTGAAAAGTGGTACATTTGCACAATAAACCTGCAGATTATTGTCCTTTTCTAAAGCATTATATTTACTACCATGGTTTATGCAAACCTACTTGTAATTTAGCTGACTGAGCTTTAGCATGGTTAAATGTGGCTTACTCTTTCAAAGCTATACCACTAAACGTTTATAAGGGTACTGTTGGTAGTGTTGATTGACTCCAGCATGATGCATCCATTCATTTACTTACTGGAAACATATTTATATCTATACCTTTTTATTGTGCAACGTATCAAAACCAGGTGGCACTAGTGATGATGCCCAACAAAGAGGAGCTGTTGCATTGCTTGGTATACAGCATGCATTTTAAGCTAGCAATTAAAAAGACTTTGCTAAAATAAAAATAAGGGCATGTCTTTGTGATGAACAGACCTCCTCGTTTTCAATGTTGAGTGTGGAGAGCCGGGACTGCAGCTGTTGACACCTCTGGAGCAGCTCGCCCTGCACGGGCTGCTGAGCGCACATGTACCCCACCTGTGAAAACAGATTGACTTTCAGTGAACCTGCACCCCAACACATCATTCACAACCTTCTACCTTCTACCCAGACAGGACTTCTTGTGAGTTCCAACCAAATTCGCTGTTCATAACGTCCACATTCTTATCGTAGTCCCGAGTTTTGACTCATTAGTATTAACCCCGAGGGTGTTTGCATGAGTACGACTAACCCGTTGCACATCTAACGCTGAACCCACTTGCATTTTAACTCACCGCAATAAACTACCGTAGTACCATTCTGATTCAGGCTAGATCAAAAAAGTGTACAGTCATCAGAATACGTGTATCCCAAAAGATTATAACTAATTTGCAGCAGTATGTGTTGCCCTGGGTGCAATCGTCATTTACAGATTTTTCTGAGCATACAAAACAAATGGCATTCTTGAAAAGCACATCTGGATTTCTTTGTCCTGAGGCAGAAGAGCAGAGACGGGGGAATACTGTAATATTAATAACACCCTGTGCATTTTGGACCATTTGATTTGTTGTTCCATTCAGAGAACGCTCCGGGGAAGTCAACCTCTGTGTTCTTTGCTGCGTATTCTCTAAAGAACGCTTCAACCCGTACTGTGTGAAATCTTCCCTGGAGATAAAGTGGGACGATTCTGATATGCTGCTATTAGTCCTGCTTGTAAAGAAGCATTACATTTTAAATTCCTCAACTGCAGTGCGTCTGGAACCAGTATGATTCAGAATCCCTGCTCAATGATGTGACAATCGTGATACTGTTAGAAGCAGCAGAACTTGAAATCAGGGAGGTACATGTTATCATTATCCAACTTGTAAATGTCTTTTAAAGTTGTTAGCGTTTAGCAACCTCACTGTTTGAGCAATTACTACGTTTGAACTTGTGAAACGCTATACAGTAAACTTTCCTGTAATTATTACATACCTTTCTTTAAGGCAGAAGTGGTTATGATTTGAAGCTATAAAAATACTTAAGCCATTTCAAAAGCCAAAACCAATATAACAAATGCATTACAAAAAAAAAAAAGAAAAGAATTGCCATGGTTCTTATTGTGCAACCAAATCGGGGGTTGGTTTCATTAATTCAACAAAATATAGCAGATTATAAATCAATTTAAGTTTGCATGTACTATATGGGTGTGTGTCTCTCTCTCTCTCTCTTTATATATAT
The DNA here is from genome assembly GCF_902713425.1 of Acipenser ruthenus. Classification (NCBI taxonomy): domain Eukaryota; kingdom Metazoa; phylum Chordata; class Actinopteri; order Acipenseriformes; family Acipenseridae; genus Acipenser; species Acipenser ruthenus. Next base: position 11,156,324 of record NC_081218.1, read on the forward strand.
ATATGTTATATACAGTATATGGATGGATGGATGAATGAATGTATGCATGCATGCATGTATATACAGACAATATAAATTTGTTGGTACCCCTCCACAAAAAACGAAGAATGCACAATTTTCTCTGAAATAACTTGAAACTGACAAAAGTAATTGGCATCCACCATTGTTTATTCCATATTTAATAGAAATCAGACTTTGCTTTTGATTTTTTATTCAACATAATATTGTAAATAATAAAACAAATGAAAATGGCATGGACAAAAATGATGGGACCGCTAACCTAATATTTTGTTGCACAACCTTTAGAGGCAATCACTGCAATCAAACGTTTTCTGTAGCTCTCAATGAGACTTCTGCACCTGTTAACAGGTAGTTTGGCCCACTCTTCCTGAGCAAACTGCTCCAGCTATCTCAGGTTTGATGGGTGCCTTCTCCAGACTGCAAGTTTCAGCTCTTTCCATAGATGTTCGATAGAATTCAGATCAGGACTCATAGAAGGCCACTTCAGAATAGTCCAATGTTTTGTTCTTATCCATTCTTGGGTGCTTTTAGCTGTGTGTTTTGGGTCATTATCCTGTTGGAGGACCCATGACCTGCGACTGAGACAGAGCATTCTGACACTGGGCAGTACGTTTCACTCCAGAATGCCTTGATAGTCTTGAGATTTCATTGTGCCCTGCACAGATTCAAGGCACCCTGTGCCAGGTGCAGCAAAGCAGCCCCAAAACATAACCGAGCCTCCTCCATGTTTCACTGTAGGTATGGTGTTCTTTTCTTTGAAAGCTTCATTTTCTCGTCTGTGAACATAGAGCTGATGTGACTTGCCAAAAAGCTCCAGTTTTGACTCATCTGTCCAAAGGACATTCTCCCAGAAGGATTGTGGCTTGTTAATATGCATTTTAGCAAATTCCAGTCTGGCTTTTTTATGTTTTTCTTTCAAAAGTGGAGTCCTCCTGGGTCTTCTTCCAAGGAGCCCACTTTCGCTCAAAAAGCGACGGATGGTGCGATCAGAAACTGACGTACCTTCACCTTGGAGTTCAGCTTGTATCTCTTTGGCAGTTATCCTTGGTTCTTTTTCTACCATTCGCACTATCCTTCTGTTCAACCTGGGGTCGATTTTCCTCTTGCGGAGGTTGGCTACTGTTCCGTGGACCTTAAACTTCTTAATAATATTTACAACTGTTGTCACAGGAACATCAAGCTGCTTGGAGATGGTCTTGTAGCCTTTACCTTTACCATGCTTGTCCATTTTCTTTCTGATCTCCTCAGACAACTCTCTCCTTTGCTTTCTCTGGTCCATGTTCAGTGTGGTGCACACAATGATACCAAACACCACAGTGACTACTTTTCTCCATTTAAATAGGCTGAATGACTGATTATAAGATTGGAGACATGTGTGATACTAATTAAAGAAACTAATTAGTTTGAAATATCACTATAATCCAATTATTTACTATCTTTTCTAAGGGGTACCAACAAATGTGTCCAGGCCATTTTAGAATATCTTTGTAGAATAAGCAATAATTAATCTCTTTTCACAGCTTCTTTGCTTTATTCTATGACATACCAAAGGCATGCAAGTATACATGATAAAATAGCTTTTAATTTCATCACTTTTCAGGAGGAATGAAGCATTATTTCAATGAGCTGTAACGGTACCAACAAATTTGAGCACGTCTGTATGTGTGAGTGAGTGAGTGTATGTATGTATGTCTGTGTGTGTGTGCGCGCATGCATGTACAGTTATGGCCAAAAGTTTTGCATCACCCTATAGAATTAAGTCGAATGAAACCTACTGAATAATATTACGTTCACAATTAAATACCGCTTTGTAGTTTTCCATACACTGACAAACTCACCGTGTCGCCCATGTGGGACTGGAAGTCGAACCTCATGGGGGGGCAGAAGACGCTGTTGTACATCTCCATGAGCCGCTGCTTGTCGCTGTTGGCCTCCAGGTTCTCAGCAGCGTTGTCGATGGTCTCCAGGCCCTCGTGCTTCGACTGCGCCAGGTTGAACTCCGCAGAGAGGTAGGTCCGCAGAGCGCGGTTCAGACTGGCGTGATAGCCCAGGTCACAGCACTGCAACGAGCACAACACAGCGCGTCAGGATCACGCACAAGCTCACGCACAAGCTCACGCAGACACACACACACACACAGCTTAGAACACAGCCATCGTGTGCAGCCACAGCAAACCCCCCAGCACCCTGAAACAACATTCCAACAACTTATGTAATGTAATGTAATGCTGCCTTCATTCAGCCCATTTCATTACCATTTCATTCTTAATCCTACAGCTGATACCCTTTCTATAGGCCAGCAGAATATCTGGAAGGATTGGTTTCATTGTAATTCGACAAGAGCTTTCAAAAATATTGCAGGGTATAAATGTATACAAGTATGTATGTATGTATGTATACAAGTATGTATGTATGTATGTATATATGGTAATATTAGGGCAATACTAAAACAGAAGTTGAAAGACTGCATTTTCTTTAATCAAGCTACTCTTTGTGCTTTGATCTTTTTCAGTGTGATTGATTTGCTTGGAACGTCTTATTTGTAAGCATGTGCATTTCCAGCCCATGAAAGGAATCATTCATATTTCATAGAAAGGCACTGCTGGAGAATTCCTGATAAGATGTTAATAATGCAACGGCCCAATTTCTCTCTAGAGACTGACATTAAGGTGATTCAAAAATAACAATTTAAATGAAGAGATGACATGCCTCGTTAAACAAAACCATGCTAGTACCGAGACTGCAGCGGGACTGTAGAGAGCGGAACTGAAGCAGCTGCAGAACACGTTAGATAGTGGGTTTGCATTTTATTTTAAAAAGCCCACATTGCTAGCTTTATTTTGAATCACGTTTTTATTTCATTAGCTTATTTTATACCAAATATAGCACCCTCATTTGCACTGTACTTGTATGACTGATTCTGCTTAATAAAATAATTGGAATATTGAGTAGTATTGTTGATTCCCAAGAAATAAGTCGTGAAAATTCCACACCACATTTCATTTTGAGAGTGGGTTAAACAATTGTTGCCTCATCATATCCTCTTCCCTTATGGATACTTCCACAGAGTCTCTTCATCGCTCCAACAGACGTAAGTGGAGGATGGACAGAGGTTTTGCTCAGACATAACGCAGAGAAATTGCATGGGAGTATAGTTATACACATTTAAACATAGTACTTTACAATAAAGTCCTTTTGACACTTGTTTGAAAAGCTATTTGCAAGTATATTCTGAAATACCGTAGAGCAGCTGTAACCACCTGAATTCACAAGCCCACGATGCAGTTTATCAAACATTTGTAGTTATAGTTTTAAACAGTAACTTAGTAAATACAATCTGTATGATACTATACAAACACATTTAGATCCATCCATTATTCAAACTTTTAGGGGCGACGGAGAAAAAAGTGGGGTTAACTGCAACATCAATCTGATAAGAAAAATACTGCAAACAAAAAAATGTACTTTCCTGCTGCCATCTTTGGACCATGGTAACTTACGTACTCCCATGTGGCTTTAGGTAAGGCACTTGGGTGAGCTAATTAACATTTTCATGAGAAACTCGTGTTTCCATGTGTAAGTGGGCATTGATTTCATGAGCATTAAATGAGACTTTCCTGTTAAAACAGTGCGACTGTTTTTTGTGGGCATTTTCAAGGGCTTTCCCTGCCAACATTCACGTGCATTGCCAATTCACACGAGACAAACCACTCATTAAACCAGCCCATTGTGATTCACTAAGCCAGAACTTGGGTGGTGCGCAATTGTGGAGAACCGCAGTCCATGATTTTGTGCAACACTGAGAATACTGGCCGTTTTAAAAAAAGAAATAAGAAGTGAAACTACTTTTCTAACTAATTCCTTTCAGAAGATATTTTTTGGTTCGTTTTGAGCGGATTCAATGGAGTCGGTTGTAGTGATCAGAGAGCAGTTTCACTGTACATGTAGCTGGGGTGGGGTGTGTGTATGTGTGTGTGTGTGCATGCAATACCTTTCTGTATGTGTTTGAATACTTGAATCTCTCTTTGGTCACAACTAAACACACAATAAAAATATATCATCTCAAGCTCTGGCAACTGGGTTGTAACTGGTTAAAAACACAAGACAAAAAAGTGATTTGTGCCTCACATCAATAAGATCGGAGATATCGTGGATGTAGTATTTGAAGACACAGCAGTTTGTTGCCTCCAGAGCTAGCAGGTACTCATTCCTGGCTTTGATTGCCTTCAGCTTGTTTTCAGTGTATTTGGCTTGGCGCTGAAGAGAGGAGAGAAAAAAAGTGGTGGAGGTGATTACTGTAACCACGACTAGAGGCAGAACCCACCCAGTAAACCCAATGAAACTCATGGCAACTGTTTGAGCAGTTGTTGGCGCCACTGGTCCCCCTCCCAGGCCCTCACCTTCTCCTTCATCTTCTCGATCTTCTTGACGGAGCTGCGGCGCACATGCTTCTCATCGATCTTAATGTTGGTGAGGGCGTCGGGTGAGCGCGGGGTCTGCTTGTCCTCCTGGCGCACTGAGCGGCTGATCTGCTTCTCCTCCTGCTTCTCAGCCTCCTTCAGCTTGCTCTCCGCGTTCACGCTGTCCGTGTTGTACATGTGGTACGTCTTCATCACCTAAGAACACAACGAGACGCAGTTTCAATTGCATTGCACCTTTCATTAGGTCCGTCTTATCTTAAACTTAGAAATACATAATATAGCATAACACAGAAACTTCAACAGCAGGTCTTTTTCAATGTCTTCAATGAGGAAGAGTTTTTAATCATATCAGGGGTGGATCTCTTGATTAAGCGTGCACGTGCTGATTTTGCATGTATTGGACATTGACCTTGCAGTGCATGGTGCTAGTTACAGTAGGTCACTTTCCCCATGTAGTTTAGAGTGACCCGCTCAATGTCTGGCTTCACTGCTCTGCTCTTTCCAGGTAAAGCAGACAGAATAGGAGCCCAGGTGTGCAAATCGCACAAGCACAACACTGACACTGTATAAAGATCTCTACTGCAAGCCAATAGACCCAAAAGAATTACAGTGCTGACAACTGCACAGCAAATTTAAAACACATTTTTTAAAACATTGAACGCATGGTTTTCTAGATCAGTACAAGTAAATGTAATAAGATCATCTTAATAGACTGACACAGTAGTATCTCTTGTTTTTGTCCAAACTCCAAGAGGAAAAATTAAAAGTGAAACTTGAGATGTGTGGCTTATTCCAACCCAGTCCATTTTGACGAACAGCGTGTTCATATCCATGAATCTTTGAACCTTCTGTTGGCATTATTCACAGAACAAAACATTTTTTTCTCAGTTTAAAAAATTGCACATAAATTTCCTAACCATTTAATTGGGATATTATTTTTTAAAATGAGCCTGGAAATGGGATACAGTCATTTACAGAGAGATGCAAGAAACCAGTCCTGAAATTATGGGGCAGTTACTGCGCAATAGCCTTGACTCCTTCTATCCAAAGGGCTTTCCTACAAGTACTTATTATATAAAAAAACAACATGAAAAAAACACAGCAGAGGGGCTCTGTAATTGTTCTTTAAAAATAAACTTGAAGACGCTGATTAAAAAGTCTATTCTGCAGACGTCTCCTTAATTAGGTACATGCTGCAGACTTCGGTGCTGTTCGACTTGAGTTTTGGTTTTGCAGAGTGCCCTGATAAGACAAGATAATGATACGGTAGGGCTCACTTTTTGAAACTGCTGAATAAAGCAAACCGATCAAATCTGCCACGTCTGTGTGTGCAGCATGCAGTACACAGCCCTGTAAAATAAGCAGGCAATCCCCTCACAAAGTGTTTACCAGTGCAAGACTAAAGTAATGAGATCTGAAGAAAAGGGGAACAGCTTCCCCTGAACCAACCACAGCTGCAGCAGCTCAGGTTTTTAAAACCCATTTCTCTTCCCTTTATCAGTCCCAGGTCTGTCATTGTTTAATTCTTCACGTACACCACCAGTCGTTTACAGCGACATGAAAAGAACTGAACCTTTATCCGACACAATGCAAAGAGCCATTGTTTTCAAAGCGTTTCCTCCAGTCTTGAACTCATATTTTTTTTTTTTTTAAAAAGGCAAAAGAAATCATTTTAATGTTACAAAATGAAAAGCAAAACGCCTTGAGAGGGCTTAATACAACTTGAATGATATAAACTGAGCTGCTTGGTTCCGGTTTTATAAAATTAACAGAGGTTTTACCTCTTTCAAAAAATAGGAATTTCATTAAAGAGGAGTAAATCACTTATATGGCCCAATGTCTTAAGTTATTGTATGTTTAACACTAGCCCTTCTCCTCCTTGTTGAATATATTTTAGTAGATTTTTATAAAATGATTTCGATTTTTTTATATCTTTTAAAATGACTTTTTTTTTTTTTTAATAACTCCATGATGAAAGGCACGTCACAGCTTTGTTAACTTAAATGCCACTTTGCCATCAGTCTTCAGAGCATGAAAATAACCCTGTGTCTGAGCCAACGCCCAGTCTGGAAGCAGTGGTTAACAAAGCAATCCTGATGATTACACGTCGTGTTTCTACAGACAGCCACAATTTCAGAAACCAGCCCACGCCAGCCTGCTCTGTCACTGCAGAACACTCAGACCCCCCCCATTATTCAGAGGCATTCTTCCACATTGATGAAAAAACTGAACTACTACAACACGAAAACAAGCCCACACACCCGGAAACTGGGTTCTTCCAGTCCACACACAAGCAGGAGCTCCGTTTCATGCTGTTGATTCTTATAAAAACATACGCACAGTGTAGCAAACAAAAAAAAAGAGGTCTGCTCGACAGTCAAATACAAATCTGAAAACCCTTTTTGCATCGAATGCACAGATGATTCACCAGGTTAGACAGCCGATCACTTGAATGCTCTATAAAACAGGTTACCTAAAATAGGATCATTATGGAAACGTACAAGTGCCCTTTGGAAGCTCTTCACTGTGATTTTCCGTTCTTTGAACGAGCCGTGAAATCAGTTTGAATTACCGTGTAAAGCTCATTGAGAACCTTCATCAAGTCCTCTTGCAGCTGCAGCCCCACCTCTTTACTCTGGGGGAAAGGGAGACAAAAAAGAAGAAAAAGGCAGGTTAAATGAGGCTGAAACCGTCTTTTAATCCCCCGATTCAATTACCCCCCATTATTTAGCCGACAGATTGAATGGACCCACCACTGCGGATCAATTAGGGTCACGTTACAGAGGCTGTTGGAAAGCAAATAAACGATGCGCCGTCTTGCTTTGTAGTGGGTTTGATAGGGTTGGTTTGAGTTTAGGTACAGTAATAATGCAGGATTAGATTATATAAAAACGGAAATTTTGTCAAACAGCCAAGGGAATTTTGCAGGTAATCTGCTTTGTATAAATATAATTCTGGCTTTTATTTTTATTTTAAATCAATGCTTACGGGCAAACATAATATGAGCTCCATCCGTCATTCACAGTACAAAAATTATACCCAAATAATACAAAAAGCATATGCTTTATTCCACTAAAGAGGAAGGCAGTTAGCAGTTTAAGGTTTGCTGCATCAAAGAATTGGGTTACTATCCTCAACAGACTCTAAAATAAACAAGTACAAATGTTGAGACATTGCATAGGCCTACAGAGGTTGGACAAAATACTAGAAGCACAATTACATTGTAATTACAATGAATTAATTACGAATTCAACAATTACCATTTTAAAATCGAGCCCAGGTCTGCTTCCCAGCATAAACTGTTTTTTTTTTTTTGGCTTGCAATCTATTAAAAATTGGTCACTGCACATCCAACATGCCTTATAAAAATATAATAATGTCAGACAACAGTAACAGCACCACTGGCCTCAATGCCTCATACTCAGCTGTGCAAGAAATCACTGGAGAATGCATGAATGTTCCTGGCTGCTAGAAAAGCAGGACTGGCATTCAAAAACACAATGCTGGCACTGCCTCTGACATTATAAAATAACATTCCCTTGCAGGTACAGCACATCATATATCCACACAGAATCATTTACTAAATGACTGATGATACCACTCATCAGATGGCATCCAATGGAGCGTGTGCTTTACTACAGTGATGGCTTTAACCAATCCAGCTTTGAGGTTCTGTCGGCTGACCTCCGAGGGTCGCGGAGTGATGCATGATAGATGCTTTAATGATAAAGCTAATGTATTTGAACAGAGAGCCGGAGAACAACAGACTGGGCCTGTCATGGTATAACAAATGAGATCCCTAAGAAGAGGATGGTGTGTGTGTGTGTGTGGGGGGGGGGGGGGGGTGTGTTGTGAAGAGGATCCAGTGTCATTCAAGTGGGGGGACGTTAGCTCTGTTAGCATGGCTTAGGAATTTCTGTGAATCTGACCTCCTGCTTGAAGTAGTGAGCTTTCAGGGAGACACCTTTTTACCTTTTAATGAATCAGAGTTTCTGATAGAACCACTTCCATCACAGCATGTATAGGTTTCAATTAAGCTATATGGCAACCTTTTGGCTTCAGTATGTGTGACCGAGGTGGGAGTTAATTATTATTTTAATTAGTTATTATTATTTTAATTACAGAAGGCTATCAGATACATCACGGAGTTGGGTGGCTATTACTGTGCATCATGTATGACGGGTTCAACATTAAGCAGGGCTTTGCCCGATGCATTTAGATCAATGCTGGAGCATGGTGATTGATCACGCAACCCAACACCACTGGACAGGCATGATGACCATCATGTGATGAATCCCCTCTCTCCTGAACGTTTATTTGACAAATGGAAACAAAACCCGAGCAAAACCTAAAAAGGTCTAGTGGTTTAATTTAATCTCCGCGGAGAGGACAAGAGTGCTGTCAATTCCAATGAGGAAAAACTCTCGGTCCAGTGAGTCACAAGACACGTGCACCCAAGGCTTAGGAACCCTACACTGAAAACATGCTCCACACTGCTTTAAGGATCTATAGCACAGTTCTTTGTGTCTGGTAATGAATTACAAGTAACAACGTGACCAATTGTGTTGATTTCGCAACTGTATCCATCGCCCTGAAGCCAAGCCCAGCGAAACAAAAAAAATGTGTGGAAAATATTTAAACTATTTGAACAGTTTGCATCCAGATAGATGATAGCATGGCTCAGGGAAATATGTTTCAATTTAATTAAAAGGCGCACTTTAATAACAGTGTAAATGATATGAGACTCACCCAGGGGTGCAGCTGCTAGGCTGGCTATGAGAAAACATTAACCTAAAAGTCTTCCCCAAGTATTCCGTTTGGTCACAGTATTAATTCTTTCTTCACATATCCTAGTCTGAAGCAAAGAAATTCAGCACAAACACTGGTGTGTATTTACAAAGTGTTTACTCCAGTCTATGGTTTACATGTAATAAGATGACATTTTATAAGTTATTAAAATGTATTACTTTGTTGTTTTATTCCATCTCCATTTCTCTTACTGTTGGTTCTAGAGCCAGCTTGGTGTTCGGAGGAGAGGGGGGCACAGTCCCATCGAGGGTCCTGCTTCGTGTGACTGTGGATCCTGCCCAGGACTCCCAGGACAGACACATTAGGAGGTGCTTCTGTGCATCAGATTGTCCGTAGGCATGATAAAGGCAGCTGTGGTGCCATTGCTTAAGCCAACACATCTGCCCTGGCTATACTGACCTTGTCCAAGCCTTTACTTCCCCTGCCTAATAAATGTGCACAGGACATCCCTGAGAAGCAGATGGGTCACAGGAACTAATGCATCCTGTGCACATCTGTTGATGTGAATTCATCTCCACCTGGTCAGACAGCTCGACAATGGGGGGATTCATTTCATTCCTGCTTTTGGACCTGCATAACTGCAACCCAGCAACTGGCGCTGCGAGTTTAATCACTGACCTTTCACCGCAGAAGGCCTGGGTTCCAAGTGAAAGGTCACAAGTTAAAAGTAGTGTAATCCAACTCACAATCCAGGCATAGTGGCTAAACTGCTCCCTCTATGAAGCAGCGGCTCCCTCAGTCCACCGAGGACCTCAGCACTACTCACACATTGCCACAGTTTGCGTCATCCCTTTTGTCTCTACAGCACCTGTCATTGACGAGCAGCAAAATTCAACAATAAATAAACTAATAGATAAATAAGGCTCAATGATTGACAGATTAAGGCAAGTGTGAACTCAGCGTGGCTTACCTCCTACCGCGCTAGAAATTGAGAATGTGAGATCCTCAATTTGAATACGACAAGCTCTGGGTTTTAGTTATCCTTTTTATAATTGTTATGTGTCAGTGAAATGAGGGTTTGACTGCAGGGAGTCTTTTTAGGATAAAACCCCTACTTCCAAAACCGGCAACTGAACCTTTATTTTGCAGTTTTTTTTTGTTTTTTGTTTTTTTAATGTGACACAACGTGGAAATAATATACACATTTCCAAATTATAATTCAACACTCTGCTTTTTCCTGTATAAGATGACAAATGCACAGCTGTTCAGGTTTCACTTCATCTGTCAAGAGACAGAAAAAAAATGTTTCTGGAAGCTTTTAAAAAAAGAGCAGCAACATATCTGCTCCCAAATGAAACGGCGTGTTTGTTGTTTGGGAGGGTCTGCCCTGTGGCGAGGGGGGAGGGTCTGTATGTGAACCAGTATAGTTAACAGTGGTAAAGCCTCTTTAGATACCGAAGAGGAATGTTAACTTTCCAAGCGGTGTATCCCACCCTATTTCGCTAAGTGGACAGGGCTGGAGGCAGTGATCTGTACATTCCTCGTCTGATTAAATTGTACCGTTTCAGCTTACAGCCAAAATAGTCAGAGAAGGAAACTGAAAACAAAGCTACAACACACACAAAAAAAACAATACACATCTGCATCTATTTACTTAAAATCAGCCATGCTCCATGAAGAGTTCCGCTTTCCTCGATCAAAATCTTCAGGTTCGGTTCCCAGCCAGCTCCACACAAAACCTCCATCATCCTAGGTGACTGTTCATTGCATTTTTAGCAAGGGATGATCGGGAACTTGCTCAGAGTTAGCTTAATGAATATTATACCATGAGAGTATCATTAACAGTAAAGTCAGACACATTCAATATATCTCATTTCAGGGGTCACCCAGTATTGCTTATGCATGCGTTTGTGCTTAACATCTAGAAAAGCATCTTGCACATTTAAGTACCTTTTGATTTATAGCACCTTTCCTTTTTATATTAAAATAAACGGCAGTGATTCAAATCTACGGGGTGCGTACGGACACTTCACTGAATTTGGTTCTGATCTGCAGAAGTTCTTGTCCTAAGCCTCTGTGTTTTTCAGGTTCACGATACACCTTGTTCTCCTATTGCCTCTTTCTTTTACGGCTCTCCAGGAAATGGCCAAAAGAAATGCCTCAAGTCTTAAAGTAAATCTACTAATTCAGCCTATTTCCAGATGGTGAAATTTATGAGGAAGATGAAAGGACAGTGGGAATGACAGAGCGGGAATGAGAGAGGCATGGCCTGACAGTCTGCAACCAGCTGGACTGCAGAGAGAGAGAGCGAGCGAGCGAGCAAGACACACACACACACACACAGCGAGACTCCTTGAGCTGTACACACCTGTGAGAACCAGGATGACCACTCACCGCTGGGAATGCACCAGCCTATGTGACTTGGGTATTACCAGACTGCATTTTATGAGATCACTAAATATAAGGTATATAATCTTTCTCTCATTATATATATATATATATATTGTAAGGAAGCGGGTTGTGAGAGACAGCAGGGAGGGGGTTAAACCTCCCTGAAAAAGAAACATGGGAAAAATGCACTTTTTGGTTTATTGTTTGAATTTAATTGTTTAATTGTTTTATTAATGATCATCCGCACCTGGGCATTATTGGGGAATTGGACCCAGGTGTGGGGTTTAAAAAGAGAGCAGGCAGTCTGCTCGGGGCTGCTGAGTGGAAGGAGGCAGAGAGGTGCGCTGTCTCCGAGTAGCCATTGAATTAAAGTAAGTGCTGTGTTAAACCGGGGTTTTTGAGACGGGGAAACAGCTTAGCTGTCCCGTGTTAGTCAGGGAGTTCCTGTTTGTGTAGTTAGTGCTCATAAAGAGCTAGGTGTTTGTTTTTGTATTTTTGTTTTGGAGTTTATTAAAATAGCGCAACCGTGCAAGAAAAATCCATTTCTGTGTGTTGGGTCACTGTTTTTAAAGGGGCAACGAACCCGAGAGAGGTGGAATCTTTACATTTGGTGGCAGCGTGTGTGGGCGCCCCTACGACCCAAATAATGGATTTAAAAGAATTGATTGAAATGGTCAATCGAAACACGGCTGCTCAAAAAGAGCAGATAAAGAAGTGGAGACAGGAGTGGGGGCTACCTGATCCGGAGCCCACAGAGATAGACCTGCTGCTCCAGAACTGGGAGCAGGTATGGGTAACTCCGCAATCTCCCAAGCCAGAGGGGGAAGAGCCGGAGCCCAGAGGGGAAGAGCTGCCGCTGTCGGAGCCCAGAGGGGAAGAGCTGCCGCTGTCGGAGCCCAGAGGGGAGGAGCCGCCGCTGTCGGAGTCCAGAGGGGAGGAGCCGCTGCTTCCGGAGCCCAGGGAGGAGGTGGAAAACATACCTCCACCACAGCCCCGACCACCACCCCTACTGTCCAGTCCGGCGTCGCTGCGTCCGGTCCCTCACCCCTTGCGCCTGGACACCCTGTCGGTTGGTCTGGACCTCCCGTCACTAGACCTGGAGCCCAGGAGTCGGCAGAATCGGGCACAGTTCTGCACCTGGTCCCCTGCTCCGCTCCTCACGGACACTAAGACGTCGCTGCGCTGCTCCCAGACGTCGCTTACGCTCCCCCTGGTCACTGCTTCGCTCCCCCTAGATGACCGGACGTCGCTGCACTGGGTCCCAGCTGCAGACCTCTGCCCGCTGCTGCAGCCTCCAGTGCCCCGGTTGCCATTCTGGTCGCCCCTGTCAAACCGTTGGGGTCCTTCGTCGCCGGTGCGCGGTCCCTACCTGGCTGAGCCGGGACGTGGATCAATCCACCCTCGAGTTCGCCCGTGGAAGAGGGCGAAAATGGACATTTGTGGACTCGAGGGTGGGTGGTTGGGTTTTAGGGGAGGAGGTGGCCGTTTCATGGCCTGTGTCTTGTAAAGACAAGGGGGGGGATGTGTAAGGAAGCGGGTTGTGAGAGACAGCAGGGAGGGGGTTAAACCTCCCTGAAAAAGAAACATGGGAAAAATGCACTTTTTGGTTTATTGTTTGAATTTAATTGTTTAATTGTTTTATTAATGATCATCCGCACCTGGGCATTATTGGGGAATTGGACCCAGGTGTGGGGTTTAAAAAGAGAGCAGGCAGTCTGCTCGGGGCTGCTGAGTGGAAGGAGGCAGAGAGGTGCGCTGTCTCCGAGTAGCCATTGAATTAAAGTAAGTGCTGTGTTAAACCGGGGTTTTTGAGACGGGGAAACAGCTTAGCTGTCCCGTGTTAGTCAGGGAGTTCCTGTTTGTGTAGTTAGTGCTCATAAAGAGCTAGGTGTTTGTTTTTGTATTTTTGTTTTGGAGTTTATTAAAATAGCGCAACCGTGCAAGAAAAATCCATTTCTGTGTGTTGGGTCACTGTTTTTAAAGGGGCAACGAACCCGAGAGAGGTGGAATCTTTACAATATATATATATATATAGTGAGAGAAGGAAAGTTATAAGAAGTTAATCAGAAATAGTGTTTCTCCCAGGAATACAGCACTAACACTAGAAATGGGGAAGTCTCTCTATTCTATAACACAGGTCGGTGATGTAATAAAACAGTGTATCCTTCTAAAACCCCCACATCGTTGGAGTCAGGTTCAGTCATTGGGACCGATGCTGTATACTGCGTCCAGTAGCATTGGTTGATTTTTACAGAAGGCAAAGCTTGGCACATGGGAGGCAGCAAGCGTGACACTGCTCCGCTAATAGACTGGGAGCAGCACAGCAGATTACTTGTCTTATTGAAAAGGATTATTCTACAGTAAGAGGCTTGACCCAAGCGTAATCTCCGATAACTGGTAATCAAATTCAATTCAATTACATTAAACACTTTAAAAATGAGAAGGGGCCGTCGAGCTGTGGTTTTGTACAGAATGCCTTTCATCTGTAGATGCTCGGTTTCAGTTAAACTGGATTTTAAAAAGTTGCCTCTGCTTTCCTTGAGGGATGCATCGTGTTTCCTGGAGGCAGATACTTAGATGAACGGGAAACCTTTCATTAAGGATTTTATTAAAGTGGAGCCCACCCATTCAGAGTCCATCCAAATGCTTTAGTGCACATTCCTGTTGCTACTTTGTCACGCACCAAAGCCTCTTGGCTGCCTGCAGATGACTGGAACAAACTACCAGACGGCATAGCAGTTCATCTCAGAGCAATCACTGCTCAGACCAATCTGTTCAACTTCCTGAGAGCCTTGTGTGTCACACGTCCTCCCGTCAATACACAACTGCAGTCACACATTGCTAAATAAGTACCGTTTCCAGCACACACTTTAAGAGGATGATCTTTATTCCGGTAAAAACGTGACCTAAAAAATCGGCCAAATTCACAAAAGCATTTATCACTGCGGCAGGTTTTATTGAAAGCAGAATATTTGGGGTAAAAATCGTGTTAGTTTACTCCAGCGCTGGGGGTAAATGCTTTGTAAATATTGCTCACTATGAGTGCGTGAACGTGTACTTAGATATTATCACGTCAGATGCAATTCTAGGTAACATACTGTGGTAGAATATGGGGGAAGGTTGTAGAAGGGAAGTACATAGGCCCAAGAATACAGCACAGTCTCTATCCATTGTGGCGGTGATCATATGGGAAAAGGTAGTCCTAATCGATAGATAGTGAAGTCAGGACTACATTTCCCCACAGGCACTGGGCTAGGTATTGGAGCAGTAGGGACAATCACCTGGCTAGTATATAACGAGCATGAGCATTGTGTACAGGTTGTCCGTGTTAAGGCTGAGACCTAAAAGAGTGATCAGAAGTGACAACCCGTTTAAGGTATTGTGTGTTGTACTCACTGAAGAAAAAAAACATTTTGTCAATCGGAAAACGGCTTAGCCGTCCGACAAATAGAGGTGAAGAAGTTTATTTAGCGCTCCTTCACTTTGTTGTATGGACCACTTCTTTATAAAACTGAGAAAAGATTCAGAAATAGGTGACAAAGTCGCCCCAATAACACCACATTTCTCACAACACATTCCCAGTGAATGCTGCTTGAACTTTGAAAGGGGTTATAACAGAAGCACAACGAGAAGACATACAAGGAGTTCTCTGTGAAGGGATGGCGGGCTGGCTGGCTGGGGGCTGCTTGTTACCTTCTTGAAGAGGCGTCCGGAGTCCTCGCTGACCTGGACGAAGCGGGGGATGATGTTGTTGAGGTAGAGGTCGCTGAGCGTGGCGTGGTCTCGGCTCTCTCTCTTCACCTGGCTCAGCAGCAGGTTCCAGCAGTTCAACGGAGACAGCACGTTCTGATCCTTCCTGCAAACAACAACCAAGACACTGTGAACACTGTCAACCACTGAGGCAGAGAGACTGCAAAGCATTCTGTGGCATTCTCTTCCTAAGCGTGGGGCTGAGAGTCAACGACACATGTCTTAATTAAAAGATGACAGAGATGCTTTAGTGTTTGCCATAGCAATTCCACACTGCTCAGAAAATACAGTATTGCTGCAATTCAGCAGTATAATTCATAGACCTGTATCCATCTCTGCAGCGTTGAAAGAGATAGACAAGTATTGCTGCAATTCAGCAGCATAATTCATAGACCTGTATCCATCTCTGCAGCGTTGAAAGAGATAAACAAGCTGTCACAAACATTTTGTTCCTTTGGTGACCCCTGGTAAATTCAGGCCTCACAGTAACTTGATAAATAAATATGACAATTTGTCAATGCAAGTTGATGCATCATTTCAAGAATGGGAATACAAGTCTCTTTGGTATAGGTCAGGTTGTGCAGAGGGCACTGGGCAGGCACACATACAATCACACACGTTTGTCTATAAAGATTTTGCATTGACTTTCATTTAGTGTTGATTTACTATTCTGAACTCCAAATGGGCATAGGGATCATACAATAATGAAAGTTACTGGGGCTAAGCCGAATACTCCCGCATTGACAGGTTTCTTTTAAACTGACATTTGAAATATATGTTTAAACATTACAGGGTCATGGTCCAAGTCCTCACAAAGTAGGTTTTGTCACGCTTTCATAACTGTTGATTTGTTTTGACCCTGTAAGCACTATAAAAGAAATCGAGCACAAAACACACGCAGACAGTGCAAAACGAACAGGATCGATACCACCGGAAAGCAGAGGACACTCCTTCCTGAACATCTGTTTACAAAAAGCATTTACAGGCCACATTTCAGGCCAGAGCCAAGTACTCCATTCCAAATTAAAAAATATATATTTTTTAAATCTATGAAAAAAAATGTCCAAAGGCTTAGTGTGATCCCCACAGACTGGAAACGATTTCTGATTGCTGGAAATTGAACTGTGCTTGGGGTACGATTGGGATGGCTTCCGGTGATCGGAGACCTATGATCACTTAGCAGCACCCAGCATCGGAGCCTGTTGCGGGGTGCCAAGCCCCTGTGCGTATTTCTTGTTTTATGTTGTATGTGGGATGTTTATATGTATGTATGTAGTGGTGCACGAAGTGTGGGTTATGTAGCACAGGTGATTTAAAATGTATATTTGTATTCAGGCACGAGGATTGCACAATCACTTCATGTGCAGATTAAAGTGGGTATTTGTATGGGAGCACAGGGAGTGCACAATTAGTTCACGTGCAGACTGTGCTGAGATTCAACTGAATGCTTGATTAGCAATCGAGTCTTGGCACAGCTGCATAAAAGAGTGAGTGTTTCACGCACACAGGGTGGTTGTTAGTGTGGAGAGAACGGGAGAGTCGGGAGAAACAAAAATAAAAAATAAAAACAACTGTGTGTGTGCCTCAGACGCTGTACAACATGTACCGTGGCTCATTTATCAAGTCAAGCAACTCCCCAAAACACCCTTTTAGTTATAACCCAGGCATGGTTAAACCCAGGTGAGGATTATAAATACCAAAGTAATTAGACACAGTCTGTATAACGTGCTCTTGATTTGAATCGCAGATCTCTGTGTAGTGACTGCAGGTGCTGTGTGTGCGTGCGTGTGTGCGAGGGCGCTGTCTGTGTCTTGCGGGTCACAAACTATCTCAATTAACAGCCACCCCAACGGCCTCTTCCTAGGGGCTTTTAAAAAAAAAAAAAAAAAAAAAAGAAAAAAGAGCGCGTGCCTAGAATAAATTACAACACCTCTTGACGTTTACGACTCCGGTGAGGAAAATCTCAATTAAAAACGTGTAACGTGACTCACATACGTGGAAGATGGAACCACGTCTCTAGAGCACAACGCTGCTCAACGTCAATATTGCTAGCTGGACAACAGGGTTCACTGCAAGGGCACGGAGTCATGAGTGAAGTGGAGCATCACAGCCGATGGGAAAGCCGGGTGGATGGTTTCTGCACAGACCATACTGGGTCTTTGTGCATTACAGTAGGATTGCAGAGAAGAAGATCTCAATTCCAGTACTTGTTTCTTTTTTTTTTTGTACAGATCTATTGTACATTATTGTAAAACAGAAGCCCCTCAATCTTAATGCATCCCACAACACATTCTCCAGCTTCACTGCCACTATTAACTAAGGTCAAAACGAGTAGCCTTATATAAGCTTTGTCCTTGGGTTCTACTACATTAAAAAGATTACAATGTATAGATTTGTGGAGCGATTTTATATACAGTAAATATGCAAATAGAACAGAGCTGAACTTCTCTATTCCTACTGTAGCATAAGACTGAATTCAAAACCAGAGAACCAAATCGGATGTACAGTGCATCTTGCACCGAGTGTGTTGCTTGAAAGCAGGAACTGAAACCAATCTGCACCCCAAGCAACTTGGACTGGCAAGACTTTGTATAGCAATACTAGATCAGATACATTTACAATATATACTGCACTACAGCACCCTGCACATACAGCATCCCATGTTGAAAAACCTCAGACAGTAAAATGCAATCAAGTAACGCCCACTGCATACTTAGAAATACTGAAAAAAAAAATTTCGACTAGAAGTTTTTTTAAGACAGTGAAAAAGACTTCTATTTGAAATTTAGTACAAAAATTTCAGTTTTTTAGTATTTCTAATTTCAGCACTAATGAGTGTTTAATACTTATGGATGACCACTGGATAATGTAAACATACTGGCAGGTAAAAAGGATGGCTTTCTCATAAAGTGAACCATGTACAGATGGCTAAACTAAGGAAGAATGTAGATAACATGCTTCAAGGAATTACAGTTTAACACTTAACAGGACACTACAACTTTAACAGCAGTAGCTTACTCAATGTATTTCTATTTGCAAAAACTGTATCATCGCAGCTGGCTGAAACTAAAACCTGTTGCGGACTAGTCGGCGACTTAAATGTCAAACCGGAATGCGAGTGTCACTCAGCTTTGACAGCCTGGCTGCAAGTGAGAAAGCGCAGGAGAAATGGGGAGACATTTCCAGCATTTCTTGCACTGCTGACCCACACTGGAAAGGGTTAAGTCCGGAT
This sequence comes from Acipenser ruthenus, assembly GCF_902713425.1. NCBI lineage: Eukaryota > Metazoa > Chordata > Actinopteri > Acipenseriformes > Acipenseridae > Acipenser > Acipenser ruthenus. The sequence goes on from NC_081218.1 coordinate 11,174,888, forward strand.
GCTCCCAGCTGCCAGCAGAGCCCGCTGCTACGTCACAGCCAGTGCATAGCAAGCATACCAAGGTCAAGAAGACAGAGCTATCAAAGATGCGACACAGCCGCAACAAAATACTCTTGTTGAAGACGGCGCAGGGAAGCAAGCCAGCTTGATGGGAATGCAGACACAGCAGAGCAGAGACATACTTGGGATTTTATCTGGGCACCAGCAGGCTGGCAGATGCAGACCTGAAGAAAGATACAGCACTGTATCAAAACCAGCGGAGAAGGGAATTGCATTTACCTAGCTGTCAAACCCACTCGTCACGCTCGAGCGACAGCCTAAAAGCGGCCTTTAAATACAGACTTAAATACCCCAAGTCAGACACTGTATTTCTAGGGATGAAATATGTACTGCAAAAAGGAGATTCACAGACACTGCAAATCTCCCAGTGTTAGAAATGGGACATTGTCCTTTCCTTCTCCTGTATACAGCAACTAGGTGTGATACGCAAAATGCTCTCTGATTCTGGCAGGGTGTGTACATGAAGATGCCATGATAACAGACTGCTGCATTGCAGGTTCTGTGGATTGTGTGCTGGCACTGTGTCGTCCTGCCAACACTCTCCTTCAAGCGCCCCTGAGGCTTGTAGTCTCAGCGGGCGTCCTTGCTGACTGAGTGAGTCCTGTCCCCTCAGACAGGATCTCCTGTTGGGGGGTGGGGGGGCAGTGTCATCAGCACCGAGAGGGTTGTCATTGATGTCCTTCAGCCTAGTAGGGGTAGCCAAACAGCCTGAGGAGCGCCTGTAGTATACTGTATGTATGCCACAGTCATGCAAGCAAATGCTAATGGTATTGTTCAGTGAATGCAAGCTTGAAGCCACTGTTCCCTCTGGGCCAGAACTCAGTGTCACAACATGGTGTTAGAAGGTGCTGGAGGTCCTGCCTTTGAACAACTAAGATCCAAGGTCACCTTTTAAAGAATACCAGGACTGTTAACTCCAGTGTCCAGGCTGAATAAAAAAATGAATATCAGGTTCTTTAACTCCTGTTAACAGATGCAGGACATAAAAACATAAGAAATTCAAGAATGAGAAAAGTCCATTCAGCGCACTTATGGTAGCTCGCTTTGGTGCCAGTGTGGTCTGTTAGCACTCAGGAGAAGAAAAACAAAAACACCCTAATGAGGTCAGCAGGCGAAATGAAAGGAATCCGTGGTTAGAAGGACCGCCCTTCCTCCAGGTGGCTAGCTAAACGTCTTATTGTGGTCACAGAGCGGGTTACACAATATTGTTCATGACAGCATCCAGTCTTTTTTTGAAGGATCCGACATCCATGCAAATGTTCTGAATATCTTCAATTAAATAAAACAGGATCTTACTGGGTAAGGCCTGATAGATATTTTTTATAGCAGCTGGTCACATGCCATTGAGAGTAAACAACCATGAATGCACAGAATTAAATATTTTAAAACAACAGTATGTACATGTGCAAGATTCATCAATCCAGATTAATTTTCAGAAGCACAACCATCAACCAAAAAACCCAAATACAGTATAGGCCTGCAAATAAGATGCTGGATTAAGGGGTCAGAAGGCCTATCCCTAAAAACATTGTTTTGCCATCTCATACTTAAAAGACTACTGCGATAGTCAAACTCTCTGTAATTAACAGAAATCGGTGCTTGAACATCTGTTGTTTACATGGGCCCGGGCAGTGGGCGAGCCAGGCACAGCATGGAGGCTGTGTTTACTAGTTCCTGCCTATGAGAGAGCAGGCCTGCTCCCCTCCACGGGTAGACGAGCTCCAGGCAGTGGTACAGCCTGTAGGCCGCTGCTCAGACACCCCTCCTCTAATTGTAGCTGACAGCTGTCTGCAGGGAACACCGTCTAGTCTCGGGTTTAGCTTCCCGACTGAGATGAAGAAGCAGCGAGAAGCTGCGGGACAAGGAGACAAAACCTGATGCAAGAGCTAAATTATTTAAAGCAATGTCAATTATTGAAAAGGTACAACCACAGTGTTTTTTTAAGGCATTTCTGATACAGTGTGTATTTAAAGTTTCGTCAGCCGTACCATTTTGACTCATCATTGTGCGGCTGTCGTTTACTATTGTAATGTCTATGTGTCTTGTTATAGCCTCAGAACCAGGTCACCCTAACACTTCTCACATGGACGCCATGCAAAAACCATGCACCTCACCCAAACACAGATTCGGTATACGTATTAATCTGTCGGGTATTTTCACTAACTCACATGACCTGAAAAACAGGAACATGAAACTGAAATCCCAAATGCATCCATCAGCTGAAATAGTAAAACACTACTTTATTAAGCATTCTAAACTTTAGCCGTTAAACGTGTAGGTGTAACTTTCCCCCTGGTCCCAAACTGGGAAATCTTTGCAGCAAATAAAAGACTCCAGAATTCCTGTATCAGTTCAGAGTACAGCTATTCATTACAATAAAGCTGTACTGCTGAAACAAGCAAGGTCATTCAGATAAACAATCTAAGTGGAAGAAGGCTATGCTTTAATATAATTCGCCAGTTCAACAGTCTGAGAACTCTCCTGTAACCACAAAGAGCATACCCGGTCTGGTGTGTTTATATTCTCTCCCAGGTCGTGTGCACATCCAGCCTCATCTAGAGAGGTCTTCAAACACATACACTCCCGAACAGCTTTTTTGCTTTCTTTATCATCTTGTTGAAAGAGCAGCAAAGCCTCCCCTTGATAGGAAAACATCTCTGTTGCTCTCTATCTCTCTCAGCGACTGTACTTCCTGGGCAGGCAAGAGATCCTTCTCAAGTAAACAACCGGAAATCGCTTAGAAGCTTCACTCTCATCCCGTAATTATGCTGAATTAAGTCACTGGGCCAGCAGCAGATCCTTTGAAAGAAGTCTTGATCTAGTGTGAGTAAATCCCTTGGGACAGGAGTATTAGCATTCAAGTGTACTAGACACTAAAAGCAGATCTGTACTAAGGCAGGGTGTTTAATATGTACTTAGTGGGCAGTCACACATCTAACACGTCTGTGTGTCACGCTAATATGTGACTCAGTCGACCAGAGGGGCAGAGAAATAATGGGCTACTGACAGTGACGGCATGGCAGTCCTTATGGATTGCCTCTAATGAACCCTCAGAGGATGGAGTGGGGGGTGCAGGTATGTCATACTCCTCAGCAGTATGAAATTTTGAGTCCCTTTACTGTATATTGCGACTTCTACAGCTAACCTGCTGAGGACTGAAAGTACCCGATATCAGACTTCCTTTAGTCCCTGTGCTTTGGTGCCTGAGGAAGCCTAGTCATGAAATCAAGGGTCTGGAACACACCTTGGTCGATATTTTTAATGCTGTCCATCTTCAAGATGATCATGACTGGGAGGCAAAAGTCTGACAGGCCGGAGGAAATCAATTGAATAAATCCCAGAGGGGAGGAGAGTTCCTTACTTGAACTGGTGGTCCTTGGTGCTGCGGGTCTTGGCGAGGAAGCGCTCGGCCAGCTTCTCCAGGTTGCGAGAGTAGTCCATCTCGATCTCGGCCTTCTTGCGGAAGAAGTCCTGCAGATCCTGTAGCAGCTGCACCCGGAGCTCGCACTGCTGGTCCAGGCACTTTAACTGCTCCAGCAGCTGGGCGCGGATCTCTGGCAGGGAGAGAGAGAGAAAAAGAGAGAAAAGAGATGAAAACACTGTATATGGAATCTGCATGAACAAGACTGCTCAAAGTAGTTTAATTCCAGCCCTCTCCAATCAGCTCTATAGCTACATTGCACAGGGATGGAAACTCCTATTGCATAACATGTTCACCCATTTCAGGTTTTACTACAAGCTTGATTAGCCACAGCATATAGGTAAGAAGCTCAGGTGCGACTTACTAAACTCATAGTAAAACCACGAATGGGTCACACTTCTATGCAATGGGAGGCGCAGAAGGGTATTTGAGGCACATTAGCTGGGGAGGGGTGTAGGGAAGCTCACACTGCTGTTGCCCCTGATGTAAACTGCTCAATTGATTTATCTGATAAAAGACTAGTCTGCAGTGCTGCAGTGAAAGAGATAAAACACAGTTTAATGCTGAGCTCACAACTCTAGCCCTACTGTAGGTTAACAAGAGGCAGTGAGCAGCTGCAGTTGCCTCATACACAAGGGCTGCACAATGAAGGCGGCTGGATGTTTTTTAGACCAGACTCCATCCTCAAACCTAACAAGCCCACGTCCACAAACAAATGCTTTGGAATTTGCAGACAAGGAAGATCACATCAGAGTCTTACCTGTATTACTACACAGTCATATTCAAGTGAAATAGCCAACAAGTACGTCTAATACAGAAGCTACAGCAGGTTTTTACTAACCAACCTCCATATTAATTACACTGCAGTCTCCAAACAGTTCCTCGGTAATTACAATGTTATATGTGCATTCGAACAGAAATCCTTCAATGGTATTTTCTACACACAGCCTTCTTCTGGGCTTTTGGCTGGCAATACAAATACAGGTAGTAGTAAATGCCTTGCTATTTTTATCTCTTCACTGACAAAGCAGACTGGATGGATTTCAATCGTGTCAAGCACTCCCAGTCAACAGAGCCCAAGGTCTACAAAGCTGTGTGTGTGTGTGTGGGGTGGGGGGAACTATAAAACAATTATAATAATCCATTGACTACTGCTAAATAAGGGAAGACTTTCTTTAGAGTGCGTACTACTTAAAACTCACAAACAGATGTTCTTTTCCATTAATACTAAACTCTGTTTATAAAAGAGTAAAAGCAGGGCACCCCTGTGTAACATGTACTGCAAGTCATGTATAGAAGGTCCTGAATGTTCACTATCTGTAATGGGCATAATGGCTGGTGACGGTATTATGGAAGACTGGTTTATCAAATAAAAGGATCCGGTTGTATCCTCTATGAATCTCTTAGTTTGTTTATCTAGGATTGGTCCATTTCTGTAGATAAACCTCAACTCCCCCCCCACCCATAGTGTTTTTTTTTATGTTTCGCCTGGTAAACTATCCCATACATTATTCTACAAAGTGTCTGCCTTTCCCTGTGATGAAGGTTCAGCTCTATTTCAAACTCATTCACTGTGTTTTTCTATCCTGCTTTGTTATTCCCGCTATGCAGTCCATTTGCCACAAATATGCCCATTTTCAGACCCTGTCCAAATCCTAGCTAGTTTAATGAAGTCTACAGATTTAACACACTTTCAGTGCAGTACATTTCCGACAGTATTCTTTTTCAGCCCTTTGATCTACAGTACTGATCGTAAAGATTTGACCCCAAAAAGCTGTAAATACCTTTGCATTGCCATTTATATAGAAATCTGATGTCCGCAGCCTTCATGATTTCTCACAGTCCATGGGGGTCCTGCCGTTCTTTCTGCAAGTTACGCAAGCTAAAACAGAGTGCTTCTAAATCAACAGTGTACAAGACAAAGCTGTGTGTATACAGGACTGTACTAAATACAGAAGTCTGTCGTCTCACACTGTAGTTTGCATTCGTTTTCAGCTCCAAGTTTCAAGCTGACATCATTACAAACCTTACTTCCTCAAGGCAGATTCTGCTGCTCTGTATGACACAGAAACTTCCCGAACTCTCCTTCAACAGCTTCACAGCTGTGTCTTTGCATCAAAATGTGTTTTATTTATGCTAGAAATTCCCCTACTACCTCCTTACTGTACAGCAAGCGGGTTCTAGGAACACCAAGGCCCATGTTAGTCTAAGTCAGCCTTCTGCTATGTCAGAACACAAGCCAGGCCAGTAAAACCAAAGATGCTGCTTTCCAGCTAAAGTAGCTGCATTTCAGCTCTGTAGAGCTCAGCATTACATTAAAAGTGGACATTTGTTTATTTAGTTGTCACTGTTTCGTGCTTTACTTAAAATCATCTGGATATAAAATGATATACTGTAGTGTGGATCACACTCATGTTTACAGTTGCTTGATCTGGTTGAACTATATGAACTTTCCTTATGCTTCCTGTTCACTGGTTTCTATAGCACTGCCCCACTTTGGTTAATAATAATAATAATAATAATAATAATAATAATAATAATAATAATAATAAATACTTTAAAAGCTATTTAATTTTGTCCTCATTCATTTTCTGCCATTCCTCTAAGACTTACTGACCAAGTGGTGGTCCAGACAGTTTGCCAATAACAGCTATATAGGAGGCTGTGTGGCTCAGAGTTAAAGAAAAAGGCTTGTAACCAGGAGGTCCCCGGTTCAAATCCCAGCTCAGCCACTCTGTATGACCCTAAAGTCACTTAACCTCCTTGTGTCACTTAACGTCTTTCGGGTGAGACGTTGTAAGTGACTCTGCAGCTGATGCATAGTTCACACACCCTAGTCTCTGTAAGTCGCCTTGGATAAAGGCGTCTGCTAAATAAACAAATAATAATAATAATATATATATATATATATTGTAAACAGCCGGCACTCACGGTCGTTCGTTGCCCCTTTGAAAGCAGACCCAGGACACCAGAAATGGGGTTTTTAAAGCGCGATTGCGCGATTTTTAATAAACAGAACACAAACAAAAAAACAGCTAGCTCCGGTCGGAGCGCTAACTACACAGGTAAATCCCTGACTCACTCGCAGGACGGCTAAGCCGTTTACCTGTCACACAAAACACACCGGTTTCACACAGCACTTAACGACTGCTCGGAGACAGAGCACACTATCTGCCTCCTTCTACTCAGCAGCCCCGTACAGACAAGCTGCATGTCTTAAATACCCTGCACCTGGCATTAATTTACAATATATATCAGGTGCGGGTGATAATTAAACAATAAACAATTAGCAAAATAATAAAACAATTAACCAAAATGTGCATACGCACATATTTTCTGCAGGGAGGATATTAACCCCCTCCCTGCTGTGTTACACATCCTCCCCCTCAAGTGTGCAACACTGATCGGCCATTCCAAGGCCACCCCCTCCCTTAAAACACAACCACCCACCCTCAAGTCCACAAATGTCAATTTTCGCCCTCTTACACGGGCGGGCTTGAGGGTGGGTCGGTTCCTCCGGCGCTTCCAGGAAGGGACCGTGAACCGGTGACACGGGACCCCACCGGGATGACAGGGGCGACCGAAGCGACGGCCGGGGAACAGGAGGCTGCAACAGCGGGCAGAGGTCTTCACCTGGGGACCGGCACAGCGATGTCCGAACACCCAGGGGAAGCTTAGCAGCGAACAGGGGGAGCACCAGCGACGTCTGGCAGCAGCCTAGCGACGTCTGGGTGCTTGGGGAGAGCGGAGTAGGGAACCAGGGGCAGAGCTGTGGCCGATGGTGCAGACTCCTGGGCTCCAGGCCAAGCGCAGGGAGGTCTAGGAAGACCGGCAGGGTGTCCAGGAGTAAGGGGCAAGGGACCGCACTGACCAGCGCCGGATCCTCTTCCGGGGTTGTGGGCTGAAGCTGTAGTGGAGGTGCGGTGCTCACCTCCTCTGGCTCCGGGACGGTCTCTTCCTCCTGTTCTCCCTGTAGCAGCTCCTCTGGTGCAGGCGATTCCGGGGCTTCTCTCGCCAGCACCGTCTCTTCTGCCTGCTCCCACTTTTGGAGCAGCAGCTCCAATTCTGTCGGCTTCCGTTTTTTTATTCCTAACGGGGGCCACCCCAGCTCCTCTCTTTGCCTCTCAATCTCCTCCTGTAGTTGCCGGTTGTTTGCTTCTTGCTCCGCCGTGTTTTTGTTGATCCTGGCGATCAACTCTTCTAGGCTTTCCATTTCTTTTTGGGTCATAGGGGCGCCCACACACGCTGCCACCATATGTAACCGGCCGGCACTCACGGTCGTTCGTTGCCCCTTGAAAGCAGACCCAGGACACAAGAAATGGGGTTTTTAAAGCGCGATTGCGCGATTTTTAATAAACAGAACACAAACAAAAATAAACAGCTAGCTCCGGTCAGAGCGCTAACTACACAGGTAAATCCCTGACTCACTCGCAGGACGGCTAAGCCGTTTACCTGTCACACAAAACACACCGGTTTCACACAGCACTTAACGACTGCTCGGAGACAGAGCACACTATCTGCCTCCTTCTACTCAGCAGCCCCGTACAGACAAGCTGCATGTCTTAAATACCCTGCACCTGGTATTAATTTACAATATATATCAGGTGCGGGTGATAATTAAACAATAAACAATTAGCAAAATAATAAAACAATTAACCAAAATGTGCATACGCACATATTTTCTGCAGGGAGGATATTAACCCCCTCCCTGCTGTGTTACAATATATATTTTATATATATATATATATATATATATATATATATATATATATATATATATATATATATATATATATATATATATATCCCTTGAGCAATCCTGGATTGGTCACTTTGATACATTCAATACTGAATTTATTATTTTTAATGAATGCCCCATAGCTATGATTTAGATCAACTGCAACAGCAATGGATGTACATAAGAACATTTATTAACGAGAGGAGGCCATTCGGCCCATCCAAGTTCATCCGGGTCTTAGTAGCCGATTGATCTTAGAACTTTGTCAAGTCGGGTCTTAAAGGATGCTTGTGATTCTGTTTCAACAACATGACTAGGTAGCCCATTCCATCCCCTCACCACTCTCTGTGAAGTACTGCTTAGGGTTAACTATGCCAACTCCTTTTATGATTTAAAAGACGGAACAGTATGGCTATGGATTCAACTCCGACTAGCACAATACATTATGTGAAAACACATTGGTTGGTTTCAGCAATGAATTAAACCAGCAGTCTATAATAGATACTTTATATGTATTTCCAGCAATGCAAAATACCTTTTGCAGCAACATTCAGATTTGGTAACACATGGAGGTGACATACTCTCCTTACCTTTTGAAAACCAAGAGACTAAAATTAGTAAATTTTGGTAACCTCAACTGGTGACGACACATCCACACAGCCTTTGCTCGGCTTAAGTTTGTTATAAATAGAGCACAAACGTGTCTAACACCTGCTTAATTATAGGAACTTGGAAATGAGTCAGCAGATCTATATTTCAGAACTCTCAACCTGGTGACTAATGCTGAAATAAAGCTGAAATACACCCAGACAAAGTAAAAAATACGACTGATAGAGAATATGTGACAGCAGCAGGGGCATTATTGATAAAAACATAGTATGAAATGGAGAGTCCATGCATGCTGTCTGGCAATACAGACCATACTGTACTTAACTATTCAAGGTAACTGTTCAGTTATTGATTTCACCCACCACCCTTATAAAAATTGATCATAGCATACATATAGCATAAGGCACAGTTAAGCATTGTAAAGCACAGAGAGGTATGGAAAAGCACATTAAAAACATGGCAAACCATGTTAAGTGCATAGTATAATAACCATGGGAAAAGCATTGGAAAACTGTGAGATTACAGTGCAAAATCACCGTTTAGAAGGGCGATTCCCATCACTATAAAACAGTCGACACAAACCATTGAGGATCAGCGGCACTTAAGTCTCATACTAGTCATTCAGGTGATCTATCTTATAAAGCTTCATGCTGAAACGGAGGTCTGTGCTCCTAAGAACGATTCTTGAAATACAGCTTTCTTGAAAATCCTGAAAACCAGAACTGCTCCAGTAATCCCCACGCTTGCCTTACAAACCACACTACAGGCAATAAAACAAAAACTGGTGTGAAAACAGCACCAGTATGATTATACTGTACGTGGGAACATTTTTTCTTAGCTTTCATTAGCACATGTAACCATTAAATCCTTGGCTGGTACAATTAACTTCCACAACTTCTGTATACACTGTTCACAGGATACAAATGCAACAATATTAGGATTATCAAGAATCCATATATTGTGTTTGTCACACAGGCAGTGACTGGCAAAGACGCCTGTTCATCTGCTACTGTATAATGCAGTCACTTTAATAGACAGGACATTTTAAATATACTGTACTGCATTGCACCATTGTTCATATCTTATTGGATTAAACAGATTGCAGTCCTGTGAATTCCTGATGTATTTATATTATTTTGCACAGTACAACAGAGCCGACTGCAGCAGTATGTTGTGTATTATAAATTAATCAACCACAGAAAAATTTGGCTTCTTTTGCACTTATGAGCTTAGCTCATCGCTTCAGCATCATCCAGGTTTTGTGCTGCATTTATTTAAAGATCTCTATTGCCTTCCAGTATACAAACACTCAATCTCTTTGGACACTCTGGAAATGACAGTACAATGTGCGTCTTTGGTCACCCCCTTTAAATATGTTTGTGCCGACAGGAAGCAGAACACAGCACAGTGGAGAGGCTAGCGTGTGTTTCCAGGGAAACAAACACAAAAAATGCTTCTAAATCCAGAACAGGAAACCCGTAGTCACTAACAGAGGAGGAGGGGGAGGGGATATTTTCTTTAAAAACACACTTTCACAGCTGACGGGTTTGTTAAGGAATACAGCGACACCTTATTTTAACCCACGCAATGCGCTGTCGCTACGGGTCACAGAGACAGTGTCGTCTTTCTCAGAGAGTGTCGCAAGACTATTCAGTTCAAAATCTCATTCAGGAGGAGAGGTTCTGGCACTCAGTGGACATGTGGCATGTAGTTTCCACAAAGTGTTGCAAGATGCTTACAGTTATTTATTTTTTATTCAAATGCAAAATTCTAAAACTTAATTTAATAATAAATCAACACGCACGCGCACGCGCACGCACACACACACACACACACATCTATGTTAAAATGTAAGCCTACAAACACACGCAGGATTACACAGATCCCACAGCCCTTCTGAATCTCGGCAGCTGCTACATGGTAAATTTCATCCTCATCATACAGAATTTTACTCACATAACCAGATCTGTCATGTTTCATTAATCCCCCCCCCCCCCCGAAAAAGAAATCTGGGATCTGCAAAACTGGGGAGTGGCTCAGTACAAAGGTGTTGGATTACAAAGACCACAAAACGAGCAGCAATTAGCTCAGCATGCAGAGCAGCACAGCACACATTCAATTATTGTTCTGCACCAGGGGGGGTTGTAACCTACAACAACAACAAACACAATATTTTACTTGTACAGCGGCTTAGGCAGATTCGAAAAAGAGTTGAAAATGTTGACCTCTGGGTTCTGAATCAGTTAGGTGACTAGTGAAGGAAGTCATTCTTATTGAAGTCTTATTCAGGTGCATTGGCATAGTGGGGGAAGCTCGCACTGCATGGCTGGTAGCCAGAGTAACTTTCCACCACCTTTCAGAAGACTTTTAAAGACAATAACATTTTATTTTTTCAATTCAAACAAAAATAAAAGACAATTGTCAGGATTTTCCTGGGGGAAGACTACTGTTCTTTCTTGCGTCATTTGTAAGAATATCCCCATTCATCTTGGTCAACAGGAAACTAGGCCCCTTTCTCTGGGGCTGATGGGAGACGGACACAGGAAAGGCAAAGGATCTGCTCCCTTCCAGAAGAGGGCTGTGGAGTGCGGGCGGGCTCCTCCCTTGCACGCTGTCTGACCCAGGCACTTTGAAACCTCAAGAAACAAGGCTCTTGAGATTGAGGGTTTGCTGTAAAACTGTACAGTACTGTGGCTGGCCTTGGGCTTTAGATTCCTGGACAGGGAGGAATTCATTTAAAAAATAAAATCTGAGTCAGATTTCTCCATTCCTTAAGTGTGCCTCTTCACCAAGATTTGACTGAAACAAATGCACACTGTGTACAAAATGTTGTGCAGTTGACATTTTCATATTGCTTGGTTCTGTTTAAGAATTTAGTAAAATAAGGAATTCTCCTTATAATAATAATAATAATAAAAAAACCTTATGTACAACTCCCACACATTGGAATCAAAGGGAAGCTATACCCCCTCTTAAAGGGAAGGTTCATTTTAGCCACAATATTTGTTCATACAGCAGAAAGCTTCCTTTTAAAATACATGGGGTAGGCGCTGTCCCAATTGGGAGTTACTGTCAGCATATATATATATATAAAACCAAAATATCTAGAGACAAATGAGACAAAACAAGTGACACTCGAAATAAAAGAGAACTGATACAGTATCACTGAAGCCTTCTCCTCCTTCATGTGAAAATAGTTTCCATGGAAACTGCGTGTGAAAGCCACAGAAGTGATTCTGCCCTCCCCCTTCCCAACTAATAACTCCAATTACTGATAGGATGCGATATCATTTACAGTGCCAACAATGGAAAGAATCCAGATTTGCCCCAGGGAAAGACAGCACAGCACACAATTGGAAGCTTGCTCGCTCTTGCTCTCTCTGTGTTTTCCCCCAGCACTGAAGAGATACCTTATTTCACGGTTTCCACGGTCAAAACAGAAAGTTGCATTTCCACAACCTGAAAGCAGAGGATTTTAAACCCATTATTTGGTTTTTGGATTTGGTTCTAGAGCTGTATAGTATTAGGCTCCTGTTCATTTGAAAACAAGCACAAGAAACTAAAAATCCGAGATACAGAATAATATCTACGCCGCCTCACACTGACCAGCTACAGTATGTCAATTCTGCGGCTGGACAGTGATGTGTGCACATATAATACATATTTATAATGTATGTATTCTTCGGCTCGCTACAGTAAAACAAAGGGGTGGATACAGTACAACACTTCCCCATTGTTTAATGCAAGAAGACTTTGCTGAGCTTGTAGTTCCATAGACTAAACACCAATCGCTAGGCAGCTTCCACGTGAACTAAAGCCTATCTGTAAAGCTGGCAGAAATAAAATTCAGGGGGGAAGAAGCTGTACATAAAACTAAACTTTACTGAAGGCTGATGCGATTCAAGCGCAGTTCAAACGAAACGACTAGCAGTTTAGGAAGCTGGGCTGCCCTTGAAGACCCTGAGATAGGGGTGGAGTCAGTTGTAAACCAAGATCACAGGGCATAGTTCCGACAGTGAAGCTCCCAACAACATCTGCAAGGTATTAGTGACCGTGCTGGAGCTCCACGATGGCCCCAGTTCACGGCAGGATGGGTTGTCGTTGTGTTGCTTTCCCAGCATGACTTCCCTTAACCCGTTAATCAAACAGCTCCACTGAGGCAAAGGGACACCGCAGGGCTCAATTCCTTCAAGAGCCCCGCGGTTTCATTACACTACAGCTCTGTGAAGCTCAGGAAATGCTCCCCCAATCAGATGCATTTCATTTCCAGCCCAGTCCAGCCTAAGGGTCATGTATCGGGTTAAGGTCGGAGTAAGGGAGAAGCCGGTATGATCACTTGAAGCTGAAGAAGATGTCCTGAAACTGGTTGGCACTACTTGTTTACCTTATGCCACTAGTGGGATGGAATTATAACCGCACTATTGTTTAAGCTAATTTTAGTCTCTCTCTCTAATATCCAATGTCAATCATCTGCACATGATTTAAAATGTTGCATCTTAAATTATAAACTGACATTAAATAAAGAATAAAAAGGCATCTACATAAAATGTCACAACGAGGTACTGATTGAAAATGAGTACTGTGCAGAAAAACCAGCGATTCTCAAACCCTTTTCTATCTGGGAAGTGACACAACTCTCTAGGAAATATCCACTGTAATGCACAGTGGCCAGTACATACTGGTATCTCTCTGAGCAGGAAAAATACAAAAGCACAGAGTCGATCTGCTTGTAATTGTTTCACGGCCCACCTGAAACTTTTCTGAGACCCTTGGGTAGTCTGAGAATCCGTGGACTATACTGGGGCCAGTGCAGCACCTTGTGGTAGATTGTGATCCAGCATTATCTCAGAAGCTAGGCAGGGCTACTGGGTCCAGTATACAGCTATGGACAAAGGATATGCATTACCTAGACTCTTTAAATTGAGACAATAAAAAAATATATATACTGTATATATGAACATAACTTAGATCTTTTATTTATCATCATGTAAATCAGAGAAACTACAAAATCATGGAAGCCATAACAGTAGTACAGTATTTCATGTTAGATTTCGAAATGTCACATTTAAATTTGTCAGTTTTTCGTTAAGTATATGGAAAACAGTAATTCAGTATGTTAACGTAACATTATTCAGCAGGTTTCATTCAACTTTATGAAGCAAAATGAGTTGATTCCATAGGGTGATGCAACACTTTTGGCCACAGCTGCAGAGTATAGAACTTTAATGGTTGTAAATGTTTTTCAAAGGAGTCATTGAACCAGGACCTGTTTGTAGATTTTAAAAGATCACACTCTATATTTGGCTGTCTTACTGCAATAAAAGAATTGTGCAACACCAAAGGGCGAGGCGTGCGAGGTCGCTACACACTATACTGTAGTAGTGCAATATAACAGCAGCAGTGCCCTTACTTTTTAATTGTCTGTGCTCTACATCACAAGTTTCAAAAGGGAAACTAACTTCCCTGCCTCCCCATGACAAATACTCCCAATGGAGTCGCATAATGTATGCCATTGGTAATGGTATTGTCATTGGTAAATAATGAATGGAATTTTTTCATGGGTAAGCCACTTACCCTGATTCAGTGGTTACCATTACAATATGTCTGTAAGGGTCGGCAGTGCGAGGGTTAAATGGCATGACTCTGGCGACCCCAAATCATTTCCTGTGCCTGGGCTCTCACGAGGGGCGTCCCAACAAAAGCAGAGAGGCTCTATTGTCACGGTCCTCTAAGAAACAGGATCCGTCGCGTCTGTCTTTTCTTTCCTGGCTAAGAGGATTGGCACTGCATTCAAAAGCACAGCCCTCCATTTTGTTTTGTTTCTAATCCTGCAGATTTTCTGCAGGAAAATTAAAAAACAACCTGACTGATAAACCTCACTTTTATTTAAAAAAACAAATGGATGTTTTAATTATGTAACACACACACACAGACGTGCAATAATGTCCTGGTTGATAAAAGCCTTTGACAGCCAGGGTTCATTGCAATACACCACTACCACGTCTGGTATTATGCTGTTTATGTACATGTGTACTGTATACAGTGTAGAGAGTGTGCTTTTAAATTTGATATGCAACTTCTGCTTAATAGATATTTGGGACTATAGACACTATGAATTACAACATTGACAACATAGCCGGCACATCACGTGCAATCCAGACAACGGTTTCTTAAACCACTGGCATCACTGTAATGCAGTAAACTTGCAGTACTCCATGCACTTGAATCGGATGCGCTTTGACCGATTAAGAATGCTTTGGGGGTCAATAAGTTTACGTTATAAACCGGTTCACTGTTCAGGAATTTAAACTAACCCGTCCCATTCAAATTCTGACACGAGTCTAGCGAGTTGAAGACGGCCTGTAGCGTTAGCTGGTCCTGTCGCTGGAAGTCAACACAAGCCTCTGTCTCTTCACATTGCCCCCCAGAGAGACCCTCTAATGGGTTTAGTAACCTCCCCGAGCTATGGCATTCCTAAACCAGCATGAGGCTTTCACTCCTTCAGAATTAAATCAATTAGTAGAGCGTGCCCTGTCCCTTTAAGAGACCACCCCCCCCCCCCACCCCCCACCCTGGGGTCCAGCAGTAAATGATTGCGTTCTGATTGCTCTTATACACAGGAGCTCTGTTTTCCTGGGGTGTTGGCAAACTGTAGGAACACTTGAGAACCTTCTGATTTTTTGTGTCTGTTGCTGATTTTTCAATTTTGACTTGATTTTTTTGGCCAGTCAGTGTACTTTACTATAGCTTTTCATCATTATAGCCTTCATCTCGTCAGCTCAATACGGACATGGTACACAGATGCAGACACCTGCTCAATTTGGTGATCCAGAACAGTGGAGGCAGTAGACATGACATGATCTATGCATGCCATCATAGCCAACAACCCTGTGTCAGCAATAAAAGGCACCGACTAATGAGCCAAATTGTATTGATTTACAAAATGTAAATGTAATACATTTAGTGCTGTGAAAGGGAATTACAATTTTGGCATTGATGAGACAAAGTGAAACGAGGGTGAGCATATTAAATAAACAAATTGACCCATTGCTTTGGAGTGATTTACAGCCTGCCTAGTTTTAGAAGCAAATGACTCTGCTAACAGATTAATGCTCTGCCTTGGGGCTTGTAGAAGGTCTACTCAGCCCTATTAAAGTAGCATACTGTCCGTGCTACATGGAAGCTCATCTAGGTTTTGTGATGCACTGAGCTGGCCTACATGGCCCCCAATCCACATTTCTCAAAGGATGGGAAGGTAGTCCCTACTCTCCACAGCTATCAAACCCTGAGCCTCTTACAGAGAGGCTGGTTGTACACTTTCATCAAGTCAATGAAAGTTTTCTCTTTTTAAAAGAAGGTTGGAATATTTTCTCCTGTTTCAAAACTAGCCTTAGAGAGTGTTTCAAACATACACAAATAAATAAAACAGTACTGGAACAGTTTTCATGAGCAGGGCCTAGAGGTTGACACACGGGAGCAGAATTTGAGGGACATACCTGTACTGAACTGTAATAATATACAAACAATACAAAAGCACCATTTAGGGAACTTCAAACCCAATTTGCCACCGCAGTCAACGCTTGCATATTAAAGCACCACATTAATAGGTGCCATCTGTGAAACATTCCGCCTCTCTTACTTCAGCTTCCAGAGTTGAAATGAAAACTCACTAGGAATGCACTCACACCAAGAGGAATGCCATCTGTTATTTCAGAAATGCGAGTATAAAGAAAAATTGCTATTCGCACGTGTCGAGTGAGAGGCCGGGGGTATTACGAGTTGAGGGGGAGGAAAAAACAAAAACAAAACAAACATAACACAATTACATTCCAGAGGTTCTGCTCTGTTTTCCAGGTCTCTTTCACTGTGCCTCTTTAAATCCACCACACTGTATTTTCACTTCCTGTGCAACAGGGATTCAAACCCCACCAGGTAGGATCCTATTACCTGTGGCACAGGAAGTGGATCTCTACTACGGTGTTGCTGCATGATAAACAGCCTTTAAAACCAGCTTTAAAAAAGGCAGAGCACTGCAAGTAATAACAGGGAAGAAAATACTATTCAAAATTTCATCTTCTTTATACTGTAAGGAATGAAGAATACTCCAGCAATGCAAGCCCGTTTTTACAACAGCAGCTGCCACAGGGACAGTAATTGATGTTCCAGAGTCGATAGCTACAGAGGTATGAGAGAGATACATGAAGTTCCACATTCTTGTCTCTTTCAAAAAAAAACAGCTGAGCGTCAAAGAGGAATTGTCTTTGTCCCCAATCTTTTGTGAGCAATACATTTCACAAGCCTGCTTGCATAAGCAACCCTGTGATTGCAAACACTCTTTTTTATTTTAGCGTCATAATAAATCCATATTTCTTAAACAAAGGGCAACATTTCACTTGTTAATGTTACAAAATTGTATAAGTCACCAACCTCCGAACCACAAAGCTGAATGTGTTGCTTCATCTTCAAGATTTTTTGTATGTGCTTTGACTTTTTCCCCACAGGAGAGCGTGTGTTGTTCAATGATTTACTGAACAGTCACTGTCAAATCACTGCTTGTTCAGATGCTGCTAATCTTTCCTTTACAAGCGAGAGGAATACAGGAAGTGGCTCCATTTACCCAAGAAGTCACGTGTGCGCATTAGGGCAAAAAAGAAGTCTGTGTTTCCAATGAACTATACAAACTAAAACATTTTTTTACCTCTAAAGACTGCTTTTTCCAAAATGACTGTGGAAATTAGAATGCTTCTGAGAGGAAACTGGCAGTAGAAAGAGGTGAACTGTGTAGGTCTCAGCCCTGCTTGTGAAAAAGCAGTACATCTTTTTTTTTACTGGAATAAATAAATACAGATTCAATCCGTCACACTGAGGGTTGGGAGGGGGCTTTCTTATCCACTTCCTGACGTTGATTATATAGCCGCTAGTGGACTACAAGGAGGAAGCACCTAGCAGACAAACTCAAGGATCTGGAGGAATCTCTTCAACAGCATGGCATTTTCCACATTCAGGAAGTGGCACTGCCCACCTTTGCCACTGCATTGTATTTCTTGGAGTTCCAGTATAGCCCTCTGTATGGGCAATATTGTTAACCAGAGCACAGTGGGGACTTTGCAGACCTACTGTTTGGCCAATCCAAATGAGGACCTATGGTCTGGTATGACCCTGTCTCCATGCAAACAAACACCAACTTAATCTTTGGGCTGGAAGGTGTATTGGCATCTGTTATATAAAAGCAAACATGCCTGGAAAACAAACTGTACGTACATGCATGCAGTAACTTTCACATGCATTAGCCTGTACAAATATGTATTTCACAATGGAGAGTCTTTCCGTCTTGTGAGCACATGCAAATCTCAGGTTTCCTTGGTCAAGATTCAGCATGAAAGGCGTTGCAGCCCTGCAGAGAGGAACAGCTGAATTTCATTAAAAACTGTTTCGTGTTTAAAAAAAAAAAACAGAAAGAGCGAGGACAGCTGGCGATAGATGTGCAAACCAGATTTGTACAGCAAAAAAAAAACCACATATTCTTATCCTCATGTAGCTGTCCTTGTTATTAAAAAATACTGGAAGCATTCAGACATTGACCAAAATGCTACTG
This sequence comes from Acipenser ruthenus, assembly GCF_902713425.1. Taxonomy (NCBI): domain Eukaryota; kingdom Metazoa; phylum Chordata; class Actinopteri; order Acipenseriformes; family Acipenseridae; genus Acipenser; species Acipenser ruthenus. Next base: position 11,193,311 of record NC_081218.1, read on the forward strand.
TCATTTTATTTATGTATGTATTTAGTTTTCCAAGCAGAATTTATGACTGCTTGCCTGTGCACAACATTCCAGCTTCGTCCCCTGGGATGCCCTTGTAAACGAGACAGCTCATGCCAATTGGGAATTATCCTGGAGCCAAAAGTGTAACGAATACAAATAAATCTAAATTTCACAAGTCAGATTTGACCTCCAGCAACAGAAAATAGCAAGCGATAGATATATTCAAGTCCTTCCAGACAGTGTAATGTTATGCATACACTTCTATTGCTAATATCTACTGTGTAAAGATAATGTTATCTATATAGATAGGCTACTGGAGGTATACGTTTTGTAACAGATTAACAGGTATAACCTCTGTTGTGTTTGCATAGATTTTACAGTGCCATGATAGAAAATACCTCTGGATTAACATTCACATTACACTGATGACAGAACTGATTCACACTCACACTAGCCCTGCAGAACTTTTTAACTTTTTACTATCATTATTTTTGTTTATTTAGCAGACGCCTTTATCCAAGACGACTTACAGAGACTAGGGTGTGTGAACTACGCATCAGCTGCAGAGTCACTTACAACAACGTCTCACCTGAAAGACGGAGCACAAGGAGGTTAAGTGACTTGCTCAGGGTCACACAGTGAGTCAGTGGCTGAGCTGGGATTTGAACCGGGGACCTCCTAGTTACAAGCCCTTTTCTTTAACCACTGGACCACACAGCCTCCTCCTGAATGATTTACACTTCACACAGCATGAATAAATCACACCACAGTCTGCAGTGTTATCAATAGGACATGTTAACCCACCACCGCAGCTTCAAAGCTCTGCTGTACTATTTTAATCTTTTTAATAAATCAGCAATATAAAAACCAAAAAAATACTTCATTTATTTATCATAAAGTACTGTACCATGGTTAATTCTGTCTGATTTTAAATTTAGATCAAAATTTGTGAAAGCAATTGGATGTCGTCATGGCGATATCCAAATGCGGAACTCTGATAAAGATCCAAACTTGGGGCCCTGAGTAAATAAACCCGGAGCGCCCGCCTTGGTGCTGTGAAACCATTCTCTTATCTCGCGGTAACATTCCCTGCAATAATACAGATATAGTAAATCTGAGCTGCTGCATAGACAAGGCTGCGATCCTGTTCATAACAGATTCTGTCAGCCTTTCCACTCTCTGCTGTCACTGTGAAGCTTCACCGAGATCTGCATGACAAAGTGGTGCCACATCGTAGCTGTCCTGCATTGTGCTCAAAGTTTAAATATGTTCAGTTGCAGTATTTCTACCAAGTTTGATAGTGTTCACTTTAAAACAAGCGATAGGGAGTTACAGTGAATCACATTACAAAACTACTATGTTACCTAACCATTTAAAAAGACTGAAAAGTTAGTTAAAGGTTTCGTAACATTAAACTGTGTGATTGTTCCTCGTGATGCTCTTGAGAGCAAAAGAATGCCTGGTGTACCGTGGGCTGCTTAAAGCTATGGGCAAGACCCGTACAGTATGGCTTCGGTTTGGTGCTAAATGCATAAAAGACAAACACAAGTTTTAATCAAATCCCTTACAAAGTCGAACGAGGATCGACTTCCTTCAAGCCTCACCACGCAGCCCTGAGTCTCTAAACAGGGACGGATTTTTTTTCTTATTGATCCGAGCTGCGCGTCTTTCTGCCTACCGATCAGAGATTAAACAACATGAACTCCTCTTTGACGGCTTAGCAGCAACTGTCTTTGACGAGCTGAGCTAGAAGAAAAACCCAAGCTCGATAGCAGTCAACATGCAAGGACACTAATTAACAGATACCGTGTATATTTCTGCTGAAAGAATGCTACAGTAGATCGAGACCAGTTGTCTAAAACAAAACTATGAACTGTTTGGTGAACCCCATACACAGAACAGGATAGTACCCCATACACAGAACAGGGTACCACTGAAGGCATGGCGGGGCAGTGTGAGGCTGTGTACATTGCCATCTCTATCCCTATCCTGTTCCTTTGGACTGCAGTGATTCAGAACCTTACACAGAGCATCATGGTTGACTTTTATGATAGCCTTTGGCACACACTACTCAACCATCAGGCACGTGCTTTGTGTTCATACAGAGAAAGGGTTAACGCAAAGATAACGCCTTGCAAAGGGAGGTGTGGGACCTCTAACAGCAACAGGACCAAACCTGTGTGTTTATTCAGCCAGTCTGCAAGCAGCCTTGGCTGGACACTGATGCAGCTGTGTGGAAGAACCACATTGGAGCTCTAACAGACACCATGGTCCAGACAGACAGGTGGCATCAAACACACTCACACAAATAAATAAAACAAAACGAATAAACAAAGTAAGTTTAGTTTCACACTGTTCAAAGCAGCGTTTTACTGCCGCACAGCTTCTGAAAATAGAAGACGAAAGGGGGTAGTCTTTTCGAAACGCTCTGAAATACCAATGGGAGCCCTCACTCCCATTCCTAGGGGACCGTGTTCAACCCATTTTAAAACTATCAAAAAGCAATACCTGCAGCCAAATAGTTTCATTGTGTTTGCTTTTTTATAACAAGTGTTTTATTTCCTTTGTAATTTAGGCACCTGTACAGAAAGCTGTGATGCACACTCAAAAACGTAGGACCGTTACAATTGAGACACCACAAAACATTTTTGTGAGTTCACTACATACTCACATGCAGTCACAGACAACATGCTGTGGGTTAGATGCAGCTCGGTATATATTTTAGTCTATACAGCGAACCGAATCAACATTTCCCTGTCGCTTGACATAAATAGCACCGCCAAACACTTCAAACAAACGGCTTTCATGTCACTAGAAGCAACAAACAGAGTTGTCTTGAGCAAAGGTTCAGTGCAGAAACATATGCTGTAGAAACAGAAGTCTTTTAAAAAATATATAAAAACAATGTAAAAAGCCAAATAAAACAGAATATGGTATCGGTAAGAGCATGCTTTACAATTTAGTACAATAAAACACTTTTCTATTGTTTTTATTGAGATTTTTTTTTTTCTTACACACTTCTCTTATGTAACAATGTTAAACTGGAATAAAAGCTACATGACACAACACAATAGCGAAAGACACTTCACCCTGCGCTAATACCATTAGCTGAGAAAGCATCCCAGCGATTAGCAGAGAGTGCTCAGCCTAGTCAGCACTGTGTGCTGCATTTCATTATGGAAATCCAGGTCATTTCTCTGCCTACTGTCTCCAGCGCTGCAGACGTGCTTTGGCTTTTTTTTCTGCTGATTCTCAATGAATCAGTGTTGGAATCGGAGCCAGATTCTCTAAAATCGGGCACTGAGTTTAGCAGTTTGGGGACAGCCGTGGACAGTAATCCCAGAGCTGAAACCAGCACAACCTGAACAGAGCTACAGCTACTGCACTAGGGCCTGATGAGGAGACCAAACAGACAACACACACTGCTGTTTTAAATGATCTTCCAGAGTCCCAATCCTCAACAGCAAGCAGACCAAACAGTAGCTCTCTTCAGCGACGTCGGAGATACAGATCCACTGACTATCCGTGCAGGCAGGAAACTTTCTTTTAACCCACTTTAGCCATCTACAGCTTTCTGCTCCTGGTCTTATATTCTGCGTGGTTCTGTCCTTTGCATAACATGATGTGCCTGATTTGTAAAAAGTTTTGTATCGTTTATACTGTGAACATTTAGCATTAGCTCACAGAGATATCTGTACAGTAACATGTAGCCATGTAGTGTCAAATATCCTGTCACACTGCCAAGCAAAAATAAAATAAATACTGTGGGAAGGCACCGTGCTACCGACTTATTTCTATTCTGGAAATTGCAATTTTAGGCAGGACGCACACAGATTTATAGTTAAGCAATCTCGTTTCAAAAACCCAGCTGTTTAAGAACTAAAACAATGCTGTAATTGTCTGTTCAGATCAGTGTTTGAGCTCAATGCTGTCGATGCTAGGCTAACCCTGGTGATTTGCTGCAGTTGTGTCTCCAAAAAAACCTCCAATTTCCAATGAGTTGTTCCAGGAATACCACAGATATTACACGCTGGGAATTTGGAAATTAGCTCAATAGAAAAACTGGGGCTCGGAAGAACATGTGGGATTGATACAGCAATGGAATCTGTGCTGCTTGGGTAAACTCTGCTTTCACATCTGGAAATGGAAGCTGCTTTGCCTATGACTCAATACTGTGCTCAGGCCTTTTTCTTCCAGAGAATCATGTACCTTTATAATGCAGCCAGCTCTCTACACTGTCTCAGAGGATCTGGACTTCAGTGAACCACCATGAACACAAGTATCAAAAGCTAACATGAGGCTTTGACAATTAGGAATTAGCTCCGAGTAGATTGAGTTATATTAGTGTGTCAGAGTGGCTGTAATGTACAGCACAGCATTCCATTTGTGTTTCCACTTTTCACCCACATTAAGAGAAAGACTAACATAGGATTACTAATTAAATAAATGTCAGTGATTAATAAATGTCCACCGATTAATAAATTACAAAAAGAAATAGTAGTATATTAGATTGGAGCAAAACTGGTACCAGATGTCCAATTGTACTTCACATCAGTTTAAAGCTCGGTATTATTTTAGTGTGCAATTCACTCTCACACATTCTTTAAACCAGTGGGGCCCCCGGAGCCATAACGCACCCACATGTTTCAGGTTAATTTCATGGCAGCAGCAACCCATGCGTCAAACATTTACACACATACATATACACACACACTGTTCCCCTTCGTGTTGTATCTTTGATTGCATACAGCACATTCTGTCAAACTGCAGTAATATATTTGATGGAGCAATTGATTTGTTTTGAGGCTGCATAGCGATCTTGATCACAGACACTCCAAAGCTGCTTTTATGTCTGCATAAGCAGCACAGTAAATCAAGAAGTTATTTGAATTGTATGTGGAGGAAACTGCAGGTGCTTTAGTCCAGCAAGGCGCAAGGAAAGCATGTCTTGCTGGGTAGTCAGCTACGTGAGAGTGGGGTCTACAAATACTGCACCGGAGCAATCAATTGATCTATGAATGTTTCACTGAAGCAAAATAAAAGCCATGGTGACCAATAATTGATTCATTGACTGATCATTGCATTTCTAGAAAACTGTCACTCAACAGCAAACACATATTTAAAATCCTATAGATCTTCTGTGACACTTAAAAGCAAAAAGCATAAGCAGTCAAAAACTCTTGTTTTGACATTGAGAAAGACACTAAAACGAAATTCTTGTCAGCATTAACTGGAAACTGAAACCCCAAACCACATTCTCCTAACAATATACCATCCCGGCGTGACAAGGCTACGCTCAGTTTATTATAACCAGTACCAGACTGGGATGGCATCTTAGGGACTTGTAACTTATAACTCATCTTGTAAGAGGAAGCTGTTTCCTCTGGGCCTCACAGACACAGCAGTCATTAGAACATCTTCAAGGTAGAAGTGGAGGCACCAAACAAGACAGCTTTGTGTGTGCTGGCCGTGTCGGACTGCAGAAGAGCCCTCTCTACATGCAGCGAGGTGCATCCCACAAGACAGACCTCCACACACACCCTTTCATTGTTTATTCTAATTCACTGAAGGAGACTTCCTTCTGATGCATTTATCTATTATAGACTTGAGCCGGACTGCCCTCTACAGCAGCCACCCAAACACATATGTGAAATAGAATGGATGCATGCAAAAAGAGCTGAATCAGCAGACAGAAATCTGAGCGTTTAGTGACACCACTCCACCCTTCCTCCTTCCCCCAGCTTCGAACACTGTCATTCACTAACTATTACCTGGGCTAGTGTGTGCGAAAATGATTGAAAGTCAGAGAGGAAACCCCAGCCAGTAATGACCAAACCAGAGGCCTCCCTGTCCAGATCGGAATGATGCTAACAGCACGGGCTCAGCATGTCAGGGTGAAACAGAACTCCCTTCACGGAAAGACTGCTACTGCCTCCCCCGCCCGCAAACAACCACTGAACTGGGCTTGTGCTGTACTTCATGAGACAAATATTTAAACTCGCCTTTCCCACTGTCTTCAACTGGAGATCAAAGTATTTGTTAATTCCATTTTTTGTAGTATTACTACATTCAAAAAGCACTGAACAGATTCCATTTGTTCATACCTTATCTCGTACTGTTTTTAATGCTGACCGTGCCAAAAAATAGGATCTTTGTTTTGTCTTCCTCCTGCCTAAAGTTCACCATTTTATTGCCAGCAAGACTCTGGGATAACCTTTCAACGAATGGCTGCAAGGCCATACAAATTCCAACAGAACAGCTGCAATTTCCATTGGCATTCACGCCGGCCATGGAAAACAATTGAATTATTCTTTGGACCTTTTTCCACCACACTGCATGGCACTGTTCACAAGAACAAGCCTACAGTACCCCGTGCTGTATACTGTTTTTTCTGGTGTGGAAAAAAAAAAATAGCCTTGTCAATATTAATCATTTCTCCCTTGCGTGAGGCTAGTAATTGATGATCGTGGTTGCCAGACTAGGCAAGATCATTTATTTGTGGTCCTGTCAGCCACAGACCATAAAAGCAAACAGGTTTGATAAATCACTTCCGAGCTAGGTCACCCACTACCTTCCAATGTATGAACGCTGCTTCTCAATCTGTACTAACCACGGCAGTCTGGATTCCTCGACGTAGACATTGGAATGGTAGCGCTGCATGATGGCAAGTGATTAGAACGCGTTCAATACCTTCAGCACAGCAGTTTGTACAGATTCATTATCCCACACAGGATGACATCACAGCAATGGAATTGAGCTGTGCATTTCCACTTCTGTACCTAATGCGTTTTCTAACAAATCGACTAAAAAACAAAAAGGTATTCTATACAAATAGGGCAAAGATAGGACTACAAATCTTGCTTTATATAGTCACTTGTGAGGAAAGTGCATTGATTCACCAGCATTGTGTTCTTTGTCTCTCTCTGCTCACTTTTATAGTATTCCAGTCTGAATGGTCCTCTCCTGTATACTCCCTGTTAATACCTCTGTGTATCATGTTTCTCTGAAATGCATTGTCAAAAAAAACTGGGAGTGCATCATTGCTTTGTCATTAAATGGATCTGAAAAGTTCCATCCCTTGGGGTAATTGTGATTGAATTCAAACTGAACCAAATCATTGTTACTACCTTTAATGTACTTATTTTAATGTATTGTACAGGAGGAAAGGCATTTTAATATTGGAGATCGACTGTTGGCTTTGTTGGATAATTATCCACACAGAAAGAGAGATTATAAAAGATTATAAACGACAAGTTTATAGTTGGTGCTTGGTGCTTATCTTGGCGAGAGCCGAGTTCAAATCAGCATGAAGTTTTAACATCTACTCTCGTGTAATGGAAATAATCCTCGTTTCCATGAGCACGGATTGACCGCCAATCCACGCTGACCCGGGTTCGTTCTCCCTGAACCCCATTGATAGTCTACCCGAGTGAAAAGACTCTGTTTCCATGCCATGCGAGTTTGACGATTGTTGGCGGTTCTTTCCCAGCAAGCCTTGCAGCTAAGGTTGCATTCATTTGTTTATAGAACCAAAAGGATGGGCATCATTGCTTTGCTTCAGATAATCCTAACAATTCTTTGGATCTTACGAGAGAACGATACGAGAATATTAAAGCACGGAGAAACCTGCTCACCCCAGGACGTGGACTGAATATTTATGCCCACTCGTCACTTGATTTGTCACTGTTGTGACTTCCACCCATACTGCTTTGGCATGCTTTGGGAAAGGGTCAGAAAAAACAAACGCACAAAAAAACAAAAACAAAAACAAAAAATCTGGGGCAGCAGATTGGCAGCCAATGTGGGTTGGCTAAATTACCATGGAAACGCAGTAACAGGGGCAGTGTTGCATGGAAAAAAGGTATACTACTCTCCAGCTTGTATTTAAATCCAAAAGTCAAACTCTTATCTGAGCTTAAAGTCTAGAGGACACAAAACGACTTGCACCTGCGAGTAGCCAAGACTGAACGGTAGCCAGCTCAAAACATTAGTGGAATTTGGCTTTTTCAATTGCAGAGAAATCCCTGGACAGATCTAGGCAGTCAATTAAATTCCCAAGACCATACAGTAATATGGTCTACTACAGTAGGGCTTCATCCTAGTCCTCTACCCTAACCACTAGACTGTGCAAAGCATTAGATTCAAGCTTCTCAATGGATTAATGTGCAAACTGAAGTCTAATTCCATGGCAATGCATATTCAATCAAAACCTATATATATATATATTATATATATTATATATATATATATATATATATATATATATATATATATATATATGTGCAATAGACTGCTGCACAAAGAGATTATTCCCTCTGCGCTTTGACAAAGAGAATGCTAAAACTACTGGAACTTAAAATGCTAAGCCTGTTAGTGCTGACTTCAAAAGGGGGGCTTTCATATTGCAAAAACTACAGATAGGAATTGTCTTTCAAAGCTTAAATGACAAACTTAATTTACTGTATGTCTTCTTCATAAATAGCATTTGCCATCAAAGGCTCAGTTAGAAACACAGATTTATTTTCTTTGCATTCTTTAGATGGAGTCTAAAAAGGGGACAGGGAGTGCTTAAAATCTTGCAAAACTTGAATGGAGATCTTGGCACACAGCTTTCTGGACCCCCAAAAAATACACTTGTCATGAGTAGCCAACCTAACAACAGAGCACCAGGAAGCATGGACACTGTGCTGTACCTTATGCTGGTTTTCAGTGCCATCATTCTGTAAACCAGCACTATGAAGACGGGCGACCCCCAGCCCCCAAGCTCTCCAGCATGCATCAAGCCAGTGCTGTCGTATGTAATGCTTCAGAGCAGACGCTCTCATTAGTAAATATGTCAGTGTTCTGATTCACAGCTGAGCTCCTAAAATGCACTGCAGAAGATTTACAGCACATCTCAGGCTGGATTAGTGAACTGCAATTATGTTGTGTCTACTGTAAATAAGCTGTAGAGGATTTAAAGTGTTCAGGAGGGTCCTGAACTGCTGTTTATCTACTGTACTGCACCGCCTGGAAAGCTGGGTCCACACCTGAGCAATCAGTTGTGCAACAGTTGCATGCAACCGAGTCGCTTATATGTAGACATCCCTGTAACCAGTTGCTTGAAGTAGAGCCGGGCTCTACTTTCCAAGCAAACTCCTGAGCGACTTCTGTAGACATAGGTGATCACATGGCAATTCACAAACTCTGATTGGTTCTTATAATGCCGACTGCACGTCTTGCATATCCGGTCATAAAGAAGCGCTAATTGTCAAGCCTTTGGCAGAGTAACTGCCAATGCCTCAACTACGGTTTCGTCCAGCTTTTACATGGCTTTGTTTTTTCTTTAGGGAATATGGCATTTAAAATAACAACAGTTGAACAAATAATAACAGCTAACTCTTCCTCGTTTATTACTGGACACATTACGACCTGACCAAAAAAAAAAAAAAAGTGTCACCTCATTTGAAATGAAAATTGTAGGACGGGGGAGCCTTGTTGCACAAGTAAGTGCTCAGATGTGGACACAGCGTGTTTTATTGCACACTATCCAGTGTGCAATAAAACACAATTACTGTAGATCCTAAAGAAAAACAAATGGGGATACATGAGCAAGTCACAGTGATAGGTGAAGTCTCACATTGTACAATTTAAAACTATGGTCTTGTTTAACCATGCTAAAGGGGGACGGATAAACACAGGCAACTTGGCTTTAAATTTATGGAAACAGACCTGTCTAATAAAACTGCTTCCGGTATTCAAGTTCAGTTTACTTCAGTAGATGCCGAAAACAATAAAAATCACCCTAAAGATCGGCATAACGAGCTTGGCAAGGACGAATTTCATGTCAATAGCAATGTGCTCTTAAACATGTAGACCATCAGAACACATGGGAAGCGCTAAACATCAATTGAATGCAAGGAAAGGTAAACAAGATAAGGCCAAAACAACCGGGCCATCGAAAACACTGAAACAGACCACTGTGTTTGGATCATTTCAGCGTCTTACAGCTGCCAAAGAACTGCGTTAAACTGTTTCAGATTTTGTCAAAATGGGTTTTAAAAGCCGACATTACTCTGTACAAAGTGGATCAACCGGCAGATTTTTTCAGCAAGCGCATTAGGGAGGCGGTGCCATTCCAAAGTCAGCTGCAAATCTATTTTCCGGATGACGAAGACTAACTTGGAGTTGAACTAACATTTTTTTTTTTTTTTTACAACAGGGAACTATTTGTAATATTTGAAGTAAAAAAAAAAAGCTGGTAAGCTTGTAATTTGCTTAGAATTAGAAAAAAAGCTAAATACAGTGATGATGGTGAAAAAGGTTTTTAAGAGTATTGGGTGCAGTAGCTGTCATTTACAAGTACAGGGTGATTGAAAACCTTGGGGTCTACTTTAAAAGAATTATAGGGACACATCAACACAAATTCATGTTACGCAGTTAAACGTACATCACTGAATGTTTTTTTTTTTTCCTCCAAATTACGTCTCCCTGTCATCCTGCCAAATCAATTCCCACTGCTTCAAGATGACCGCTGGAAAAAGGACGAGCTAAACCCTGGCTAATTAGAAGCAGATCAATGGGGGGGGGGGAAGAGAGAGAGAGAGAGAGAGAGAGAGAGAGAGAGAGAGAGAGAGAGAGAGAGAGAGAGAGAGAGAGAGAGAGAGAGAGAGAGAGAGAGAGAGAGAGAGAGAGAGAGAGAGAGAGAGAGAGAGAGAGAGACGATGTAAATCAACCGAGTGCTGCTTTTACCATCAATTGTGAGATTAAAGCCTGGGTGACATGAAGGCAGGCGCATACTAATGACAGACACCAAGCAACAAAGAAATCGAGTACATAGCATGTATTAGCAAGCCATTAGTATAGCAAACCATGCTCCTTCACATTTCTAGGTTACCCTTAAACTGTTGTTTTTTTTTTCTCTAGTACAGATGAAGCCTGACCTATTCCACCTGACCAAGGACACAGCACACCACTACCGGTTATCAGTACTGTATTCATAATCACCACTCTGATGAAGGAACGGAGATGCAGTCAGCAACCAACTTCCTATTTGAATATCAGACGGGTAATAACCACCAGTAAACGATGCAGAGAAAAAGAGCCTCCCACTTTACTATTAACAATCAAGAACCAAACAATCGTAGACTCTACGAAAACCTTCAAAATTCAACCTTCAAAAGAACATGCAACGTGACAGTAATATAATATATACCAGATGTGTGAGGTTTTAAACAGGGCACCAGGGCGATTCAATCAAGCAAGGCTCATAATAAAAACAATGCCGATCAATACTCAACAAAGGGATTCGTTGTTGCATCTCTTTGAAGCAGGGATTCATCAGAATGTTTGCGTACTTGTTCGGCACAAGTTTGCTTCAATATCTATGATTGAGTGTTTGGAGGCCGATAAAAAGGGCTTTTCTTACCAGTCGTGCAAGTGGTCAAAGTCGTTATCTAAGATTAAGCCCTGACATTCGGAGAGCATTTGCAGCAGATCCTGTCAGCTTTCAATAACTGCTCTGTGTTTTTGTGGTCGTTACAGATTTTTGCAGACACCCTCTGACCTCCAGGTTGCCAAGGGAACAGGCTACCAGGTCAGACAGGAAATCGGTGCAGGACAAGACCTTCAGCTGGGCACCTCCTACAGCCCTCAGGGGGAGAAACGGACAAGGCCACAGAGTCGGCCTGTTGCTCTTACTTTAGATCAGCGTTGAATAAATAGAAAAAGCTCCGGGAGACAAAACCCACCGGGTTTCCAAATCATATTTCTATTTAACTGTGTTTTATTTCAAGTTCAGTTGGTTTGTTAATTTCAAACTGAGCCCATTAAATTGATATGCAAAACTTCTACCCAACATGCGAGATTAAGGAGCTACATTTCAGATGTCAATGATGCTTTTTTTAATGAATGCACTCATTTCCTAATGAATACAGTATATTTTAATATCCTGCTGACCCCTAGGACAGTTTTTAATCTGTCTGGCAAGATATAATTAGCTACCGGGATGAAAGGGGGGGGGGGGGGGTGGGGGGTGGGGATGCACAGGCGATTTGGAGCAACAACTAAATTGTTTTCTACATTTAGGCATTAGCAGATTTTAGGAAACACAAGCGTATACTATTATCTAGATTCTTCTCATTGCAGACCCAAAAGACGTGTAGAGAAGTATTGGACTAAAAAAAGAAAAAAAAAAACCATGTGCAACAAGACACAAGAGAAATGACAATCCAATAAGCTGGAAACATATCGGATATCCGTTCACAAATCCAGTGTCTTCATACAGGGTTACCTAAACAAAAGGACAAAAAGCCTTTATCCTCAAAATACAAAAAAAAATGCCTTTCCTAGATTTCTATCAAATTGAATAGCTGTCAGTGTTCGGTGGTACCTGCTGTCACAAAGCAGACCCTGTTCCTCGCAGCTCAACCATACAGAATATAATCAACACCTAGCAGACCCATTTTATAGTGAAAGGAAGAACAAAATATATATATATAAAAGCCATATTGTGCTCGGAGGGAAAATAAAACAGAGAATAAAGTAAAAACACAAGCACACAAGCGATGACGTACTGCAGCGGAGAGCCAAGCTGCTATGTTTGATGGTTTCACTCTCTCTGGAAGATGTTGGAGTCTTCTCCCCACACAGGTGTAGTGTGTGAGTCTAAAAAAACTCTCAACTAGCAGAGTAATGAAGAACTACAGTAAACTAGAACCCCACAGTTACCAAAGTTACGAACTGACCGGCCTACCGAACCCCCACTTTCAAACAGGAAGTACGCAATCACTCAACCATGAATGCAATGCAACCACATAGGCGCTCCTATAAGCAGCGTGCTGGTCCTGGAGAAAGGTTGATTTCAAAGCGAGTACAGGCAATTTTACTGGAACATTTCAGTTTTAAACAAAGCACAGGGTTTTTTTCACCCACAAGCCAAAAGGAGGCAAGCTGTACGAATACAATATACCTGTTATAAGACAGTCACTGTAAGCATCAGACCTGGGGTCTATTATAGTTACAATGACAGCTGGAATTGCAATTACAATTACCATGCTATTCTGTTCAATTACAGTTTCATTATGCTCCAGTAATTACAATTATAGCTAAACTAAAACAGTAATAATCAAATACACACATTAAGATGTTTCCTCTATTTATTCTAAATAACCAAGCACTAATCACATTTATTAGTTTATTTTTTGCATATAAAGAAAAACTGACTTTTTTCACCTGAACAAAATACAATGCAATATTTTAGCATTTATTTTTATTATTTGGTATTTTAAATTGCCTTACTGTAGAGATCACTCTACAAAAACATTTTTTGTGATATGATTCCTGTACTTGCTAAGAATTTTAGCAGCCCCTCTGACTTTTTTATAGTGTCATTAAAAGGGGCTTTGAGTTATTAAATGATTAAATCCCAAAGCAAGTGCTGTGTGATCCTCTAAACTAAACCTTGAAACTTCCATCAGGCTCACATTCCACTGAATGACTTCAGGGGAGGTCAGCTGACTCAATCTCAGCAAATTACCTTCTCCTCAAGCACAGCCTTTGTGTGAGAGTCCCTCTTGGAACCGAGAGAGGACGACAGTGTGTGCGTGCGCACTTTTAGGAAAGGAAGGGGGTTGTGTGTGTGTGGGCTTAAATTCAGGACACGAAGGGCGTGCGTGTAAATACGCATGCATGTGTTTGAGCTTACAGATACAGCAGTACATGCGAGTGTCAACACACACAAAAAATAGAGAACTTTTTTGGGGGGGGTCTCAGACTGTTGCACGTAGAAGACGTCCTCAAATTTCCCAATATGCTTTGCTTCTATAAAAAAGGGGGTTGGAATTAGGAAATGTGAGTTCCTGTGTGTGTGAATACTTCATGGAAAGGACTGAGTTAAACTGGGTCAGTAGGGAAGGAGGAAAGAGCAGCCCTTTCATCACTAGCTTCTGAATGGACACACAAATCCTCTCAAGAGAATTGTCAGACTAAACTAAGACAGTGGCAATTACAAAGTGTCAGACTGCTGCCCTGCTACAGCGGGATGGATAGCTCTTCTTTCCAACAGCGCCCCGTCGCCTGAAAGGGACAGCAAATCAAAAACCAAACCATTACACACTGACGGAAGAGCTTGTTCTCTGAGCAACCATCCCAGCAAGGCAGGAAGAACGGCTTGCAGAACACAGCCGGTACCTGGGGCTGATTTTACAGGCATAAATGAACTAGAAAGAGTGGCGGTATTCAGATTGATCAACGTTAAGATAAACTGTACAGCCTGGTTACAGTATTGCCTGTTAACTGTACCACTAAGCTGCAGATTTACACGAGTCGTATACCGTGTAAAAAAAATGAAATTTATACCAGTATTATAGCCGATGGAAAAGTCTGACATTTGACACAAACTCGATTTTTTACAATTGGAGTCAGACGGTGCCAACTACATTTTATTTTGCATCAGCATTTCTCCTTCTCATACCTTGTCTATAAAAGCAATAATCAAAATGAAACTAAAAATAAAAGCTTGCATTCTTTCACGGAGAACAAAGCACTGTAATGAGGCTGGGGTTCAATAACCATTCATCAAAGGTCTACAGATGTACCTGTCTTGGAGTCATTGAATGGAACATAGGGATTTAACATCAAACACATTCTGTATTTTTAGAGAAGCAACAAGTAAACTGCTGCTGTACCCATCTAATAATTATAAACCTGCAGCCTGCCTCCTAAAAGACTAAATGCACAGTGTGGCAGACGGACTGACACCACACACATATCAATACATGAATAGGCTTCAATATACATTGTGCTAAGTGTGTCTATAGAGATCAGTATGTGCAATGTGCTGTCGAAGTGGACAACAGAATAAAGGCCTACTTGACCCTGATAACAAACCCCTCATCTTACAAGAAGGGCCCTTTGACGAGGCTCAAAGGAACAGCACAATGTGTTATTAAAGCACAATCTGGGCCTACAAGCGCGGAGAAACGATTCAATACGCAGCTTGGGAGTAGAAGTTGTTAATGCTCTTGCTTTTGCAGGGAGGCAAACTATCACCTGATTAAAATACAGCTAGAGGTTTAATAGCCTTACAGGGTGTGGCAAACCTGTACTTAATTGGTTAAAAAATAAACTTTAAAAAACAGCGCATTTATGTTTGAAATGTTCAAGGGTTTGAACGTGTAGGCCAACTGCTTTACAAAATCAACTACTGGTGTGGCTGTCGCATTGTTCAAGGGATCCATCATTTTAAGTATTCAATTATGATAGACAACCTACAGTTTTATGGTATACCATTGTGGTTTCTTCCTTTCTTTTTTTTTTTAAACTCTTGAATATCTCAATGATGTCTTTTTCTGCTGCCTGTCTGTCATGGTAAAACAAGACAACTGCTGTTTGTCAGATTGAAATCATAACCAGAAGTTAAATGTTGGTATCGCATACAGACAAAGCCCCCGAAGGACTCAACAACCAGGTTGTTTTGAAGGATGAATGATATCTTGCATATAATAATGTGTTTTATTTATAACTTGCCTAAGGGTGTTAACAATGTACACTGTAAATGCTGTAATTGCTAGATTGCTAGACTAGACGCAACACCAAAATGTACAGATGTTGAAAGAATGCTCGCTATAGTTTTTATTCTGCTGAAGAAATGCCAGTAGTTGCCAGCGAATTAAATATAAGGCTTTTCATGTCATGTTAGCCTGGGGTTTAAACAAGCGTGATTTTGACAAGGTATTTTGCTATGTTACTGTTATTGTAATGCATGTTCATCGAGTGTGAAATTACAAGTGCCACGAACCTTACCAGGTCTCAGATTCTCCTAATCATAAAAAATATACTATTTCTATAAATATTTGCACAGCCTGTGGGATGGGCAGGGGTGGAGCGTATGTGTTTGGGGGTTCATTATAATCCAGCGCATTAAAGGTTGTCCCTCAAACCATTGTGAAAACAGCAAGTCAAATAATTGAATAAACACGACATTCACCACGCCTGAGCAGATAATAAAAAGGGAAGTAAATGCCTCAGGTCAAGACTAACAGACACAGGGAAACATCAGTGTGTTTTAGAAGCAGTACTGTCTAGAGAGCTGCTAAACAGAAAGGCACATTAAAAAGAGCCACCGCCTGTTGCTTGAACCTGCACTCTGATGTAAACTAGATACAAGATCAGCCCTCCAAAGCTGATGTATAAACCTGCTGTGACACCCAGCCTTCCACCAAGTCCACCATGGACTGTGCATCACATTCAAAAGTGAACCACCCTCTGACAATCTGAACTCAAACCATGAACACAAAACGGAAAACAGAAACGGCAGGTGGACAACAGGAGACTTCACCGAAAACCCAAACAAGAGCCAATTTACTTTCCTTTCAAATGCTCCAGGCACACCCATCAGTACAGAATAATAAGATAAAAGCTAGACCCCCCCCCCCCATCTCGACTGCAAAACGAGATTAGGAGCCGTCTTTGCCAGGGGGGGAAGAGAATAATTTTGTAACACAGAAATGGAAACGGAAATAATTCACTCAGTCAGGCCACATGAAAACAGGTTGTCCCTGGCAACTGCTATTTTCTGACAGACAACTTGAAGGCTTGCGGTGCAAGAGGCAGCCCCGGGACAAGCAGAACAGTCACATTCCATCAGGACACTCTGTCATATGATGACATTAGCTTCCAATCAGATCATGGGATGTGCAGCTCTCCCAATAAGAGGAGACAGGAGAAATGCTGAGTTACCGTGACATCCTCGGGGAACGCGCCATCTCATTTAGAAATTCTCCTTCTTTCAGATTTAGTGTAGCTGTAATTTGTTTGAAGATATCCAACATGTTGTAAAAACTGTTGGAAGCCAGAAGCAGTCATATATATAAAAAAAGAAAAAAGACAAATAACTAAAGGTTTCCTTTTCCCACCCTAGGTAGCTGACTT
Source organism: Acipenser ruthenus (assembly GCF_902713425.1). Lineage (NCBI taxonomy): Eukaryota > Metazoa > Chordata > Actinopteri > Acipenseriformes > Acipenseridae > Acipenser > Acipenser ruthenus. Next base: position 11,210,222 of record NC_081218.1, read on the forward strand.
CAGAGACAGTTGTGGAGAACAGGTTTGTAGGTTTTGTTTAGATTTTTGCCAAGTTTCTCATTTAAAAGGTAATATTTTTGCCTGTGAATTTCAGCGCTCCAGAATGAGCTACAGCCATGTGTTGTACTAGCCCTGGCAGAGGTTGTCCGATGTGCTCCATCCAGGGTAGCAGATTATCCAAAATCTTTGGGACACAGACTCCAAACCTTCCAGAACCAAATTATACATCATCAACAAAAGACAAAAGTTACTGCACAGGCTAGGCTTAATATTTCTATTTCACTTTGAATGTGATAAGAGATTCGATTAGCTGTGCAAAAAACAGCCGAGAAGGGGGTTTCCCAAGTTGTGACCCAAGTCTCCATCCTTACTTTACAAATGACCATTTGTAAACCACAAGCGATAGGACCACTCCAGAGCCTCCATCATGTCATTCACCGTGTTATATTAAACCGTTATGGCTTAATACAGCAATCCTTCATTTGGCATTTCCATTCACAAGGTTTAGATCTAGAAGAAGGAGTGTTTCTTTATGGAATGTGACTCTTAAGCAGGTCCAGCCAAAAACAAAAGACTTTGTTGCAGAATCTTTTGTGTCAGACTGAACTTCAAGTTTACTACCACGTCAGGCTGGAGTTTGCCATCGTTAGTGCTTGGAAAACAAGAACAAAGAGAATGGGGCGGTGAGGCTGACTACAGAATGTAGGCATGGTTACTGGGTAAGGGTGTCTGCTAAGAAATAAATAATAATAATAATACTGATTCCAGCTATGCAGTTAGGACATTCGGGACCTTGTTAATGAAGGGAGTGCTGTCTCTTGGCTTGGAAATGAAGGAAATGAGGGATTTCCCTAAACGGGAACGAAGGACTTTGGCCTATTTCTGCACACGCCGCCCATCTGTGACATGCACGTATGCACTCAGAAGTGAAAACTGACACAGAAAAGGACCTTCTCTTTCATTGCTGCAGCTCCTCACACAGCCCCACATGAGCAGCAATACTGCGCTCCTCATTATACTGCAGCTTGTACTGTACAGCAACTACAAAATACAGAGATGCCTGGAAGGAAGACTAAGGCCCTGTCCACACTATGCCTTTTAACTGTATTAGTTGCCTTTAAACTGGCTTAAAAGTGCTAAATACGGTTAGCGTCCACACTGCGCAGCGTTTAATACCGTACTCGAGTCCGGTTGAAAACTACATCGCATCAGGTAGTGCGGTTTGTCAGAAGTGTGGACGCTGTAATACCAAACTACATTTTTTGTGTATCCTCCAATATCCCAAAATGCTTTGTGATATGCTTGGCGAAATACTCACAGCAGGCGCCTGAAGGACTTGCTATCAGTGTACATGTCGCAGGTATTCATTTTTATGTTTAAAAAAAATCTGTCAGGACATCTCTGTTAAACTAGTGGGGAAAATAACAAAAACACAACGTTAAATTAGGAGACTGCAAAAATGAAATGCAAGTTACTAGTTGGATCGGGGATGAACAGTTCACGTAATTTGTCAGCTGTATTTGAAATAAAATTAAGGTGACCAGAATTAGGCTCAGGCAAGACATGAAGGTAAAAACAAAGATTGTTTTGTAATTAACTTTTTCTGAGTTTAATTATGAAACAGAAATCAGCTCAATTTGTTTAAAAGGGATGTCACCTGATTAAAAATAAAACCCAAAACTTCCAGCCCTACTTGTGTGTGTGTGTGTGTGTGTTTGCATTTACTTTTCTCAAAATACTTGTTTTATTTCTTTTTAGCAATATGAACCTCTGTTAATATAGGGCACAATCCATTATTTTAAAATAAAATACAGTGCATGGTGGGATATTATCGTATTCATTTCCACTGTTCATTGCGCTGCTAGGATCTGTAACTCATCTATTTTAATAGTGTGTGGACGCATGAAGCCCAACAAAACATGAAACGGTGCTTCAGTGTGGACGCTTTGAGCTGGATGAATTAGAAGGGTTTCGAGTACGGTTCTTGAGATCGGTTATGTAGTGTGGACGGGGCCTTAGGAGACAAACTGCATCTAATATTGACATGAATCACTAGAACCTTCTTGGTTATTACATGCAAAATCCATTCGAGGAAAGAGCTGGTCATACAGCAAGGAAGTCAGACAGGGAAATATAGATTCTGTAGTAACAGTACAGCATAGAGAGCAGCCCAACTGCAGTAACAGAACTGTTGAACTGTAGCAACTTCATTAGGGGTGGCACTTTGATTGTGGTAAAACTAAAATAAATTGTCACACGAGGCAGCTACAGTGCAATTGGAGAAATGAAACTTTCTTGGGTGGTAAAACACCCAATTGTTATTTAAGAGGCTTGAAATTGTTCCTGTATTAAAGTCAGCGAGGCATTGTTTTAGATTTGTTTCAGATTTCAGTGTACATTCTTCACAAAGTGTCAGGACTACTAAAGTGTTTCATTCTACATTTCTACCTTAAGATAAACACGGCAAGCTTTGTTTGGGTTGTGTTCAGTTAGTGGCATGCAAATGTTAATTCAAATAGCTGCTGTCTCTTTGCCTCGGAACGCTCCGCTGTATGTGTCTGTGTGGCACGTCTGTTGCTTTTTCACAAAACCTCTTCCCACTGTTGGTTATCTTTTTATCAAAAGAACTATCTATACAAATTCAGTAGTAGATTCCAAAGGGAATACCAAATGTTAAAAAACAACAAACTGCTTATTGCTGCATTACTCATACCTTTAAAATACAGACAATTTCCCCTTTGTCCTTCATTGAAAAATAAAGGACAGAATTTCAAAACTGAGGAGGATATATTAACAAGACCGGTTTGGAAAAACAAAACCTAGACAGACAGTGGCACTTTGTAAAAGCATTTCTCTCTTGGACTTCAAAGCGCTGTTACAACCTTCCTACACATGCTGCACCATCCACTCCCAGTGTGGTCAGAGCACAAGGGACTGCTTAAATTCAGTTGTGTCTACGCCACTTATCCAAATAAGCATGTTCCCACTATCTTCAGCATTATGAAATGCTCTGTTATATCAGGAAGGGAAAGTTGCAGTAGTCTTTCAACATGCATTTATCGTATTTTGGAAAACCTGTTTTGAATGTTCAGCACACAGTGTGATTCTCTCTCTGAGGCACAAACATACATTTAAACGGTTCAGAACTGTCCCCAAGCTACAATCAAAGCTGTAAAAGCCATGCAAATCTCAAAGAGCACATCCGTTACTCCTCCTGTGATCTGGGAGAAAGAAAACGCTCCCTACTTGCAAATAAGGTGGCATATGGCAAAATAGCAAGGTGCCACTGCCAATTTATTGCCACGTTTTAATGCTGACAAGGTGGTTAAGCAACACCTGCTGTAAAATTTCATGGAGTTATTTGATTTCCAGAGCATCAGCCTTCAATGCAATGCCAGCAATGTCAGAATATATGCACCAATAAGTCAATTTAAGTCAATCTGGATAAATTTTGTTTTCCCACTAGCTTCTTGGTGAGCAGCCAGGAAAGGGCTTAGTTAGCAGATTTGTTAAGTTATGCTGCAGAAGAAACGGGAGGAATGTTCAGCAAACATCTTGCGACCTTTTGACATCAGATTCAGGATCCTCCCTGAGCAGGACACGCCCCCTTCACACACCCTTCTTCAGCCAACCAGCACTTCATCCAATACCAAACAAGAACTGAAAGACAACTGGAGTTTATCTACCAATCCCCATTCAAAACATGTACCAAAAAAAAAAAAATACAAAACCGATTCTTCAAACAGTTTTATTGTAAATCTGTTGTTGGACTTACTAAATTTAAAGTATAACCTCTTCAGCCCCAATTTCTATTCTGTATGCAAAGAAAACCCTAGAGAAACAAAACTCTGGGGCATGTAAGCACATATTAACAGGGAGATTATTGTTGTCATCAGAGGGTATGGACACCCTTCAAAAGGGTTCGTTTTGTGCTGGCTTATTTGTGAAATGACAAAGGTCATTGTGCAATCAGGGCAGGCTAGACTCATTTAAGATGCAGTATTTTAAGCAGGTTAAAAATAGATTTTGGTCCCTTATCGGTGATGACAGGTTTTGTTGCGGTGAAGCAAGCAGCAGCACCTCTCTGACACAGCATGAAGTAGGTACACCGTGCGTTCATTTAGAGGAGTGCTTGGTCTGTCCCCAAGGTGTTTTAATAAAATTACATTATCGAGTGGAAGAAGATCAGATTCATTAGACACTAAATCAATATTGCCATTTCCATTTCCTCAGTAAAATGATGCCAATGCAAAGGAAGGCTTATGATGGATTGGGTCTTGGAGCAGAGCAACCAAAAAGCCATCTCTCATCTCCAGCGGAACAGCCATCTGACGAGACAGCAGGCTCCCTTCCATCCATTTACACGGGATCCAACATTAACTGTTTATACTGCATACACCTTGATCAACCAGATTAGAACCGAACGTTGCGACTTGGGGTTTGATCTAATCAACTGAGCCACATTTTACAGCACTGGGGAATCAGCCTTGCACTGCACCAACTACACCTTTTTAGGAGTAATCCTGGTGCTGTAAAATGCTCTAAAACCCAGACGTGGCTCATCGGGGTTCAGGTTAATCAAACCCACCCCTAAATATATGCAGAGGACCTTAAAGGGTTAAATGGACCTTTGGTTGTCATTCTTTTACATTATGGCTACAAGAAGGCATGCATGTCTGCCGACAGTACAGAATGCAGTGAATGCATGGCTGTCTGGAAAGGGGATGCACAGTGCAAATCAATGAGGACCTCTTCCAAACGAATTCCAGTTATTGAAAACCAGTTAACAGAAAGAGAAAGCGATTTGTGGTGCTTTTAGCATCAATTAAGAGTTGTTTTTTTTCCCATTTTTATATAATCTCCCACACAACACAGACTTAGTAAAACAAAGATGTTTTTCCAGCTTGAGCTAATTAGCACACCCCCGTGCTTAGTACCAATATGGATCGTTGAATTAAATTACCTAGCTTTAATTATCCTAATTTTTTTTTTTTTTTAAAAGACAAATGATTGTAAATGCATAAAATCTCATTCTAAATTCTAAGATAAAAACCTTTCTGCTCCTGTTTTCTAGTGTACCCAAACACAATGGTATTGATTTCTACGTGCTACAGTACTGTACACACGGGAACGAAGACTACACTTGATAAATCCTACTGCATCTTGTTTAAGTGCATCGCTAATGACACACCTATCCCTTTAAATGGAGCCCCAGTATCTGTGCTGATGCACACACTCAAACCGCCAGCTCGCTGCCACACACCGACTGCAGTGCAAATGCATGCCTCATCAACGCTCTGCAGGGACCCCTTCAGATCTGCACACCACTTCTATTTAATTCAACTTGTTTTTGTTGTTTTGTATTTATTTATTTTACAGTGGCACCAAGAAGTACGTACGCATGAATCCTCAGCTTTAATTTACATACTGTACACTGTGATAAACTGGCTTTGATATGCAAAAAAAAACCCTGAAGATTCCTCAGCTAGCGTCACATTCTTCTCTGCATTCTATAAACAGAAAAAACCTTGCTTTATTTGTTTATTAATTATATTTGTGAAGGCTAACAGTGCTGTGCAATGTACTAGACCCTGTTTAAAACCTCTGCAAGCCTACAATTCTCACACCCTCGCTTAGGGCAATGATTTCAGATTCTCTTTCTTCCCCTGCTTGAGCAACAAACCAGGCACACAAAGAATAAGCAGCTTGCATGTCCTTTTGGGGTTTGGGCTGGGTATCTTAGGACATGCCTGGCTACCTGATTAAGCAATCAATTACATTACAATCAATTAAAAGAAGCCAATTTGATGCAACCCTCCTGTGCCCCAGCACTTCATTAGACACAGCGGTCAGCTGTAATAATCTTGTTTCTATATAGGAGGGTAATGATTCGGGACCCAGCACATCAGATTGGCTCGCTTAGGATCAGCAGAACAGCTTTCTAATGTCGTGGGCTAGTCGACGAAACACTGAGGATGGAAGGTGCCCACTTGAAAACCCCAGAGATGTACCCTACTTAGCTCAATCCAGACGGTTGTCATGCTGATGCGCTGGGGAGGCCGCACTTTGGTTGATCCCCGGAGCCAGCATCGCAGCCGTTGTGTGTGCTGATGCGCCAGGGAGGCAAAATAAGCTGATCCCTGGAGCCAGCATTACACTTCAGCCATTAACACCAGACAGAAGGATATCTACATCATCATATGGAAGGAAACGTAAATGGATGGAGACGCATATGGATCACATTAGTTTACTGTAAAGCTACGTCTTAGTTGGTGCTTATCTTGGCGAGAGCCGAGTTCAAATCAGCATGAAGTTTTAACATCTACTCTCGTGTAATGGAAATCATACAGCATTCCTTCAAAGAAAATAATGCTAATCAAATTGTTATTCACAGGCAGCTAATAAGGTCTGCCTCTCATCGAGGACGAACAAAGAAGAAAATGGAACAGGGTCTGCTTCCAACTGTGCAGTTGCTACAGTACTAACTTTATTCTGTTTTTTACTTTTCTTGCTGGCTTCCTGGCTGTGTCTAAGATAACCAGAAGGTGACGAAAAGGTCAGTGTCTCAGAGTCAGCGCTATGAAAGTAAATCTTTACATATCAGAAATATATGCGCAGGGTGAAGCTAAAATATTTAACCGTGGAACGCTTCAAATTCATTTGAAAACTGGTCACACACCATGCCTGGGATATTTTGTTGAAGACCGGTTAGTTTAACTTTGCATGGGACATTGTGGTGCAACGTCAAGGTGGGGTCCTTCCATGAAAACGGTACATTAAGTCATCAACTGTACTGTAGGGCTATCGTCATACACAGAGGTTTGATTTTGATGATGTCACGGCATTGCCCTGTGGTGAGTGCTTGGGCCCTCAGCAGAGTAACAGGTTAATAAACTATTTCTATACTGCAATGTAGCCCACACTTCATTTAACACAAGACAGAAGGACTATAACCTTTACCATCTGTATGCAGTCATTTAGAAGCTGGGCTGGAGATCAATAATACAAAATAACAGTGTACTAATAAACGCGAGCCTGCAAAACTCACTGCAATGAACTGCGCTAGCCTCTCACTGACATACACATTAGAAGAGCCACATGGACGAGGCTCTGTCTAGATTCTCTTTCTGATAACAGCAGTGCTGTATGTGTGGGCCTGGAGAATCCGGGGAATTGGAGCTGGAGCTCCCAGTCACCCACAGCAGGCCCTTTCATGCCCTTGGTCCTGTCAACCATTTCCTTCATGACCTGCATAATTAATAACTGCATTCTGAATCTATTCTATACTACTCTATATCCCACCTACCAACCCAATTCTGCAGGCTGCCTTGCCATGGTAGATACACAGCAACAAAAAGACCACAATTCCAAGCTCACAACAGACATTTTGGTCTAACGTAGCGACTTAAAGAAGCATTCAGATTTGTACAGCAATAATATGTTGCAAATAATATCAAGAATAAATTGTTACAGGAGCCCCGAGTGGAGCTTCAACCCCACATTTCGCCAGACTGCATCTATTCAGTCCAACATGTTGCCTTATTTACTCATATGCAGAAGTATGAGTGAAGAGTAAGGTGACAGCAAGAGAAATCATTAACTTGAAAATCAACAACATGAAATGCACTTGGCAAGGGGGGGGGGGGATTCTAAATCTAAAGCTGTTGCCCCTCTTAGCCAGTCCCTTTTAATGTACTTACTTAGGGTTGTTAACAATATAGCCTACTATATCATAATAGTAGGGCAGCAGTGTGGAGTAGTGGTTAGAGCTCTGGACTCTTGACCGGAGGGTTGTGGGTTCAATCCCCAGTGGGGGACACTGCTGTTGTACCCTTGAGCAAGGTACTTTACCTAGATTGCTCCAGTAAAAACCCAACTGTATAAATGGGTAATTGTATGTAAAATAATGTGATATCTGTATAATGTGAAATAATGTATAATCTGATATCCTGTAACAATTGTAAGTCGCCCTGGATAAGGGTGTCTGCTAATAAATAAATAAATAATAATAATAATAATAACAATAACACCAGAATTATTATGACGTTGACAATCTGGTGATGTACTCTTTAAAAAAAAACACAGGTCTATTCAAACACTGTGCGCTGAGAAAAGTGGATTTAAAATGTTCTACAGTCTGCCAGCGATACATCGTATATTTACAGACAGAACAAAACAGATGACAATACAAATGGAGCAACACTGTATACTGTAGTAGCAACACCCAAATATACCGAGTGTTTACACTGCCATACTAGGGCAGGGTTAAACCGCGCCTTTTTGCTCTTCTATTAAAACCAGAAGACCGATAATGCAATCGTTTAAACAAATGGAGAAAATACACCATGTATTTCGCATTTAGGTATAATACTAGTAGACCTACCTTTGACTTGAGTTTCATATTCAGCAATGATCTCCTTCTCTTTTCGGAATTTAGCCGGTGATGTCATGATTATTTTGCTTTGTTTTTTTCGTCTTCTTTAGCAAATAATAATAATAATAATAATAATAATAATAATAATAATAATAGAGATTGGTGGGGAGGGGTGGCGTGGGTAGGCTAATATCAGATCCACACAGGTAATGCTCCCAAGCCAACAGTACTGTTATCTCTGCATCTCGGAGACCGTTCCATCCGGAGAATTTATACAGCAGAAACCCAATTCTTCCTCGCCTGTGTTTATAACTTGCTACGGGTATGAAATCCGCAGGTCAATGGAATAAGCTGTTGTTTTGAAGACCTGCACACACACACACACAGGAAAAAAAAGAAGAAAAAAAAACGTTGGCATTTACAGGTCCGGTATTTCCCAAAGGTTTATCCTGGTTGCAGGCATCGATATCACGGCAGACAGGGTGTCACGGAAGGGGTGTCTTCCTTCTGAAACAAGGAAAGGTGTTGCTTATTATTACGGTCTGGATGCAAGGGAATGTGCAAAACAACGGTCACAGCACACAGCGATGGAGAAGGTGGTGGTTACAAAATATATGGCCAACTTAAACAGCTGAAGTGCAGTACGTTGAGTTATAGCATTGTGTAGCCTACCTCAAAATCGACAGAAGTGAACGAATTATTTCAACACACACATATAGATAGATCCAAATGTAATGATGTATGTATTGTGATTTCCTTTTGAATTCACCACGCACTCAAACTTTCTTAAATCTTTATCATTAAATATACACATTCGATTTTGTACATGTTCATATACAAAAAAAGATATATACTGTAATAAAAACAGACACACACATTGTATTTAGTAAAGTCAATACCGGGTCCTTAAATATTCCTATAATGGAAGTTGGACTCGCGTGGTGAGACTGTGCAATGGTTCCAGCGCCACTGGGAAGCATGTGGGAATGGAATGATGCAAGCAGCAGCTACCGCGAGGGGGTCAAACAACGAGCTCTGAAACTGGATCCCAGCAACGGCAAATCCGTAAAAACATCAAAGGCAACCCGAGAGCGCTACTGAACAGGAACTGCAACAGCAGTGCTGGATAACAAAAGGGCTGCAGTAATGAAAAATCACTGGACTATTATCCGATAGAAATTATCCGGAGTATTAAACCGCAGGAAGCTGGATCAAACCTACACCCCCTGCTAAAGCAAAAAAAAAAAAAAAAAAAAAAAAACAGTTGCGCAAACAAGATAGCTTTTACTGTATTGCAAAAACCATGTAATCTACACAACACTTCATAGCCGATACACATGATTGTATTATCAGGCTCACTTTCATTATAATGAAACAGTTGCAAAGTTAAATGTACCGCTGTATGCTGATGCATTGCACCTCTCGTTTGAAATTAAGTAGCCATGATAAAGTAGCTACATTCTGCTTGTACAATGCTGCAATCTCTCCTGTGTTCATTCTTAGCCTGTCAACGTAATGCCAATCGTTTTGACAAAAGGCTACTAAGAGAATAAGATTATTTAATTCTATCAGAACACACAGCATAATAACACGTTGATAATAGAATGCAAAGGCAAAAACGTACACTATACTCTTTTGCTTGTGCCTTATGATTTGTACCTTATGCAGAAATAGTGACACAGGGCAGGTCAATTGTTCCCATTGCATTATTTTTAATACAGAAATAGTAGCAGCATAGCCTAGTTACATGAGTCAGTCAGACTTCACAACGCGCGCCCCTTAACAGAAGTCCTTACTCAAACTTCAATGCAACAAGCGCCCAATTCCACATGCACCACGGATGTTTGTTTCCTTCTGCAAAACTGTCTGAGCGGCTTGTTAAGATTAAAATACATATTTACCTCGAACCCAGTTTTCCATTTGCTTTTTATAATCCGCTCACGATTCTGGACATCTTCCCTTACACAGCATAGATTCCAAACATGAGAACATTTCTCCAAGCACCTTGGAAAAAAACTAGCCCCGCCCCTTTCCGCTGGGTTAGGAAAACCACCCCACGTCCCCATTGGCTGATTAGAAATAGATTGACACCTCTTGTATCAAATCAAAAGGGAGATACTAATAGCTGAGGGAAAGGCGGCGCTCCAATTTCAGCACACGCATCTGTCCAATCACATCTCACCTACGGCTAATATGAGGCGGGACTTAACTATTACTAATGTTGAGAAAACTGCGGCGCCGAAGACAGGACTTATATTATGGATAGCTTCGGTATTTTACAAATAAAAATGTGTGATAAGTTTTTTTAGGGCAGTTTCTTGTAAACCATAGAATCGATTTAGTAAAAATAACCAATCAGAGAGCAGCCCTGTTGTAAATAACGGTTTTTATTTGTTTGGCTGGGCGAGTTTTTGAAGGACAAGTAAACCAATGGCAGAGCACTAGAAGTTAAATACCCCCGATTTGCACCAATCACAACTGAAAAGGCGTCCCGGCGTTAGCCAATGGCTCGCTGTCTGGTTCTCGCAAAAGCCAATGAGAATGCCAATTGGCCCAATTTGAAATTGTTTCAGGAAGTTTCCGTCTGAAAGCTTGACAACAAACTGCACTGGAAAACATTTGTGCAGTTAAACAGGAGCACGACGAGGTTTACAAAGAAAGTGTTTTACAGTGAAGATAAAAAAACGTCGTTGCTGTAGCGGTTAAAGCAAAGCAAAACAAAAAAAAAGCAAACGTAAACCAGGAAGCAAAAGGTACATTATGAGTGTAGATTTAGGGTCACCTATTGTTTGATTGAAACGCATTAAACGAAAAACGTTTATATATATATATATATATATATATATATATATATATATATATACAGTTTCTTTACAAAATGCAAATCAATTCGTAATCTGTGTGATATATCGGTGCGGTACTGTGATTGTTGCTTTTTAGATCTGTGACTACAACGACTAATATCGTGTGTATAGTATTACAATGTCAACCTCGAACTTTAAAAACAAGTGCGTTTCACTCATTTACTGCACGTTCTGTGAAAACGTCCTGTGCACTCGAGGAATGAAAGCTGTCCTTTTGGCCGACACTGAAGTTGAGCTCTATTCGACCGACATACCGCCAAACAGGTAGGGTGCACTTATTAAATGTATTCAATGTTTATATAATGAGGTAGACGGCAGACACACTCAGACTGACGTGTACAGATGCTCTGTGCAGTGAGCCGACTACTGGTTTTGTGATCAGCTACAGTACTTAGCTGCAAGTTTCCAAAATAGATTTTTGAAAATTGTTAATTTAATTTAATTCAATTCAGTGCAGGTGATGCACCGCCTGCAGGAATGCATACATCTCGATTGACATGCAGCTTTTAGTGTCAGATCTTTTGGGGTTTCAATAAAATAAGGCACACACTAATGCTAATTAACATCTCTTATCTTCTTCAGCTCGGTTGACTTTGTTGCAAACTGCTATTCCACAGAAAGCTGCAAATGCAGACTAAAAGACATCGCATGCTTGAAATGGTGGGTATTTTTTGTTAATACAGAAAGAGTTGTTTTCAGTTGGGCTTTGCTGCTTTTCAAAGTGGTGCAGAGGGCACTTTTTAACAATTAGTAACTCGGATGAGTCACATCTCTTGGGATGTTTTGATTGCCGGCTTAAAAGCTTTCTATATATAAACGGTTATCACAATGTGACAGAGAGGGTAAACAGATTGAACGCAGCCTGAAGGACTAGGAATATTGAAAGTTTTAATATTATCATATTAAATTGTATTTCAGATGATAACCTAAAAGCTCAACTAAAACCATTACTCCAATCCAGGTGAATATTTTGCTACTGTAAAATGCTACAGTCTAGTATAGTATCTATATTCAAATTAAAAACAGTAATACAATTGACAAATATTACTTAATAATTCACATCCTAAAACAGAACACTCATGCTGGAAAGTTAGTAGCTTGGCATATGTATCTTCATAGTCCTCTCCTCTGTAGTTTTTACAATAGAATTTGCTTGCATTTCTGTTTTCTGTGTTCCAGTGGTAACATTGTCGGGTACCATGTGGTGGCCCCTTGTAATCCCTGCCTGCTATCCTGTAATAATGGCCATTTCTGGATGTTTCACAGTGAAGCTGTATCCGCTGCTAGTAGGCTGGACTCATCAGGTAAGCATTTGATGGACAGCATTGCCATGGAAAGCATTGCTCATGTTGTACTGTTTTGCCACTGGAGAATTTAAAAAGTGCAGCTTTTAAAAGCAAAGTAAAATCAACTCAAGCAGGAGTAAAAGTCATTGGGCCAGGTTTGCACTACAGTACGTTCCTTTTCTAGAATGTCATTTACTGGAGTTAGCTGTATTAGATGTTTCTTTTAATTTCCTAAAAGTTGAAATTTGAATGTTCTATTTGAACCCTTAACACATTCGGAGATAGTAACCACAAGAAGCATTGCAAAATAGTGTAAAATAAATGACTACAATATTAATGTGTAAAACCTGCATCTGTATAAGGTGTGTAGACTATGAATAAAAACAGAATATTAAATACTTAATAGTACACTGTATAGTACTTTATAAACACTAAAGCCAGCAGATTTCAGATGCTCACTTCTTATAACTTTGAAACGTTTAAACAAAATTCTAAACATTAAACCTTTGGATAACATTTATGGTATGCTTATTGTATTTTCATGCATACATAATAGTCGATCCGATAATTACTGTAACATTATGTATTGCTGGGGTGGGTGAGTCCAGATTGCCCCCCTCTCCCCCCATCCCGTTTGAGCATATTGTTAAAATGTATCTTGTGTTGCGATTCAGGATCCAAACTTCTGCTTTGGGGAGACCTGCCTGACACAGAGGAGAGTGACGACGAAGGGATAGACAGTCTGTCTGAAGAGGAATATATCAGATAGAAAGATGATAGTTCAGTTTGGAGGCCTCTGATATTAGCACATCTATCGATTACACTGTGAGACACATATGAATAGTTGGGGGGTAGGGGGGGGTGTTCAAAATTGGGCTTTATTTAAATATTTCTTGTCAGGTTACCATTTTTAAGCTGTTACTGTGCTCTTGATAAAATGACCTGCTCTGGTAGCTAACGAAACGTTGATATTGCTTTGTGCTTCACCGTCATTATTTCCAAATCAATCAAACGTCCGAGCATCCATCCATAAAAGAAAATGATAAGGTGCAGTCAGGGCCTTCCGGAAATAAGTAACATCTTCAATCGTAAAACGGCAGGAGAGTCCTGCTGATATGAAACTCTTTATTAGTCTGCCCTAGCCGGCATTACAGTACAATATTGAGCTTACTCTGATCTGTCCTTGATAGGCAGTATTCCTGTTCCACGAGAGGGATTATACAGTATTTCTGTAGAGGCATGGTGGATATCTGCAAGGCAATCGACTTGAAACGTTCTTGCATTTTTTAAATACGTTACACAGTCACTGGATTTAATATAATGTACAGGAAGGACAGATATTTTTATTATTGGGATTCTACCCGTCATCTCTTTACCTTGTGGTTCAGATTAACATTCAGCTGCTGTCCAGAACACTCTCAGCAGCCTGAAGGTAGATATCTAAAGTGGTTGGAAGCCAAACAGACAAATGGATACTGTGTTAGAATTGCACTGGAAGTTCAAGGTCCCACAATTAAAAAGGAGACGAGTTTTAGAACCTTCAAGGGCTTTGTCTGGCAGTTCTCGTGGCTCTTTCTTACTATGTTGAAGAGTAATTTAACTTTGCTTTAAGACAAGATGTGTAATATAAATTACTTATTGCACAATCAAATGACTTATATTTTTGTTAGATTTATTTTTTATACTTTTTTTTTTCAACAATATTTATAATTACGGTTGTTTTAAAAAATAAATAAATAGTATGATCAGATTTGAAAGATTGCACTATTATTAGGAGCATCAGCAGCATTCATTTGTTGGTTGTGTTTGTTTTTTTTCTTGCTGAGCAGTTGATTTCTGAAACCTTATCATTTTTTCTATTTATTTTATATTGACATGCATCGACGCAACTCTCAATCAAGATTTAGAAAATGCTTGAGTGTAAAGGGCAAGGCAGCAAAAATGATAATAAAAAGAAGGATATATTAGTGTATACTTGATCTTGAAAGTTATAACTGACACAAACTCTTCTTAAACTGACACATGTCTGCTTTGGAAATTGAGGATTTTTCTATTTTAAGGTGCATTGAAGCAAAGATATATTTATATGTACTTTGATAAAGCGTTGTCTGCATAAAAAAAATAATAGGCTGCAATTGCACTGACTTTTGGATCTGCATTGTTTTGTATTTATGCTAATATTTAAATAAAAAAATGGTATTGTTTGTTTATGAAGTTCCTCGTTCTGTTTCAGACTTCCTACGTGGTTTCACAGCTATAAACATGTCTGTATCTTCTTTTAGCAAAGCTAGAAATTCTAATACAGTACATTAGCAGCATACAGATCTGCTATTATTAATTCATGACAAATTAGTAAGCTTTTAGTAGACTACTCTGGGATAATCAGTTCACTGCAAATAAAGTATGTTTGTGTGTGTGTGTCTGTGTATTGATTTTTAAAGTATAGTCACTTTAAATTAGTAGATTGTAAATGCAGTCAGTGCTAGCTGCTAACTGATGCACAATTACATGAGTTAATCCCACATACACTGAGCCAGGGGCCCCCTGCATCATTTTGATGTCAAAATCTGAGACACTCAAGCCTGGAATGAAAAGAAAAAAAAAATCAGTCAGTAAATGAATGAACTTTGTTGTACAGCCGAATACAATAGAAGTGTTTATGCCAGTATAGTGCATGTGTATGCAGTTTAATTCTCTGGTAGCCAGGTTCAGAAACAAGGGCTGCATTTACCCACTGATGCTGCAGCAAATAGATTCACATCTCATTTTGTCTTGTGCTGTTATTGTTTGTTTTATGCTCCGATGCCCCTCCCTCTCGCACCCAGACTTGAACAGACCCCCGTCTGGTGGTGGTCCAAATAGAGAGATTCTGGGGTCTGTTTTAACAATCTCAACCAGTACTCGCTAGTGGCACTTACAATCTATTCCAGTAAAAGACCTTGTTCTGACCATGTCCTTGATTCTTGTTCCAACTGGTTCTTTATAATTGTTTATTTGGACATTGTGTGTAATTAAGTAATTAAGGTCCAGGTTGGGACAAGATCCTGGACTGGAATGAACTGAAAGAGCCACAATGAGTCTAATAAACTGCTTCAGGGGTGTCCAAAGTTGGCTCTTCCACTCCTGGTCTTTGTTCCAACCCTGTTCCAACTTGTTTACTACCACCAATTAAACCGCCATCCAGAGCATGAAGCAGGTAATCTTCTCGTTTTACCTGTTAAACCTGCAGTGGAATGGCCCTCCAGGACCGGGATTGGACACCTCTGGTTGTCTCTAGACTGCCCTGGTTTAGAGCACCCAGCTTGTTAACTGTATTTGAATCCCGCCAGTGTTTTCCCCAGGGGTAATTTATTGACCCTCTTATTAACTTCACTAAATGCAGTAATAAAAAAACAAGGCAGAGGCCGGCGACGGAGCAGGTTTTAGGGCGCTCTGACTTAGATCCGCTCCAGTTCGATCATTAAAGGACCCTGTATTTGTGTAGCAGATTGTGCTGCTATGTAAAATGCACAGGCTGTGCTCTTTGTTAACGATAAAAGATTGCGCTTGGAGGGCAAGCAGCCGGAATTGCTCCCCAAACTGCAATGAAAATAAAAAAAATAATAAAAAATGAAAAGCCTGCATATTGCCCTTGTCCAGGAAAGAGCTCGCTAAATAAGCCGGGTGCAAATCCAAAGAGTGGAATACCAGGCTCTGGCTTGGAGCATTAAAGCAATGCTGATTTTATATTTGTATTCATCAAATATCAATGGAGTAGACCATTGCAACTGGAGTTTAAAAGGCATCTGCATTTCACATTTCTTTACTTGACAAGATGAGTGGCATGTGAAATCAGGTAATAAATTGTGCGATTGAACTGCTTTCAAGCGAAGCCTGTAATTGCTCCTAAAGAGACGGTCTTGATTCAGGTAGTTTAACTGGGCCCTGAATACAGCTTGTGGGTTTTGTGATTGCAGGTAATGCACTCTGCTGACAGCCTTGCTGTTTTAAAGGAGTAATGCAATCACTAGAGTTGTCCGTTGTCTGACGATTCATTCTTTTATTGTTCATAAATGTTCCAAACAAATGATTTCTGCACAGTAATTAAATGATTCTTTGAAACATTGTGTATGCTAGTTAACGGTACTATATTACTATTAGTAATGCACACATGGTAATTGTTAGGGTACTGCTTCTATACCATAGTCTTCCCATAGACAATACTATATATTACCATGTTTTGCCATTCAGCAGTTCCCTTTAAAGAAACTGTTATAGTGCATCCAATTCTGCTTGCCAGATTATTTCTTCACAGCCATTCTCAACCTTATACTGTACAAGCAGACACATTTGTTCCTCAGCAGTTTCTATTTTTTTTTTTTTTGCTGGCTCATCAGAATAATTTATGCTGATCTGCCATACTACACAGAAAATCAGAGACTAAAAACTTTCCAGATGGTGACTTTCAACTTCTCCAAAATCAATTTTTATATGACTGTCATCGCCCCCCCCATCACTGATAGAGGTGACTGGTCAGATCGAAACAGAATCACATAAAGCAAGAGACTTTCAAGGGCAAAACCATGAATCTGAAAACATCCTCATACTGTCAGAACCTGCTCCATTGTATATTAACTATCATCTGTCAATGGGGGCTAATTGCAAACTACTATCTGTCCACATGCACTCATATTAATACAACATATCTTACTGTGGAATATACCAAATGTTGTGTGTATTCTTCAAAATGATTAAAGACGTGTTGAAGATAATGTAAACAAACTGGCATGTAAAACAAGACCTATAAAGACCTCGTGAACAGGCACTAAATAATTGTATTTTAGTTAGAAAGAATAAATGAAAATGCCTGTGCGACACGGCAGCCTCAGAGTGAATGCCCTTTTCACCTCTGGTGGTTATCTGGTTTAGTTGTCTTTGTATCCAGTCACAACACAGTCTGAAACCAGCAAACCAAATCCCTTTCTGGACATGGGGATTGGGGATTAAACTCGAGCTGCGTTGTAATAAATTGAGTAATTGCTTCAGTCAGATAAGCAGATGCTATCTGAACTATTTTTATCCGCATTATTAAGGTCCTGCTCTGTCCGCAATGAAAATCCTTTTATAAAATCTATTAAAATTGCCTTTGCTTGTAAGATCAACTATGTGCTCCTTTACTGATTTAGTTCTGTTGCATTAAAAGGTTTTAAAAGGTATTACAAATATTGGAGAACTGGGGCAGTGTCCCCTAAAGCACTAACAATAGCTCAGAAGAGATGGATTTTATAACAGAATCTTTGTAAAAGTCTGTACCTTCCAGTCTGAAAGATATTATTCATGATTTGAGCCTGCGTGTCTTCAGCGTTTTGGAACATCTGAAAGAGAGTTCACAGTTAAAGATTGCCAGCATTTTAGAAGATAAAAAGGAAACATTGATTCATCCCTCACCACTTTCCTGGCTCGAGGAAGAGTGCTGCTGTCGCTACAACTCTACTCTGTAATGGTGGAAGAGCAGTCTGTCTCATCCTAGCTTAGCACCCTCCCTGTTCTAATTAAAGATAAAGCATTCTGCAGCTGAGGGCCCTCCTGGATAAATCCACAGCTGTCATCACCAAATGTGCATGGCAGTGTCTTTGGAGAAAGGGTGTCTTTCCATCCAGAGATTGCTGGGATTCTTTGACCTCCTAGTGGCACTGACTCAACCCCAGGAACAGTTGAGTCTATAAGGGGAGTGGTACAAGGGGACTGGTACAATAAATGGTGAAACATAACATACACAGCCAGGACCATGGTCTGGTAGAATCTACATACATACATTTTTGACAGTTAAATATTGAACCAAAGGACAGCACAGATAAAAGCATTGTCTGCTTGACTTCTTATAATGGTATGGTTATTTGCATTTCAAAGGTAAACACATACACCTCAAAGGGCATTATTTAGACTGGTCAATTAAGGCATGTCCCAGGCGGTATATGAATGCCTTTTGATGCCAATGCATACACTATAAAGTATATGACTTACGCTAGAGAGCGTACGCTGCAATGAGACAATTAAGAGCAGATTTTATTAGGATATATAAAAAACATTCTTATAGCTTTCTGCATATCGCCTGACAGAGGAAGGTAAGATCCTCCTGTCAATGCAATGGCAGTAACAACAGGCTATGTCTCGATTTCCAGCACTTGAGACAATAGACCCGAAGCTGGAAAAAGCCAGGCTCTCTCTAAACAAACAGATTAGGTCAATATCTGTTATTCCTGAATCCGGGAACAAAGACGGATCAGGTGAAGCCGAGTCTGTCAGGAGCAGCTGTTGGAGACCTTGCGCATTCTGTCCAGACCGCATTGCGACACATGTTTGTTTTTTAACAACCAGCGCGGTACAAGGCTTAGGAAACATCTGGTCACTCAATGTGATGCCTTGCAGCTGTCTGGAAGACAAGCCCATTACCAGGGCCTCATTTTACCAGTGCAGACACTAGCAACACTCCATCCAGCTAAGTTATGCACTAGTTATAATCTCAAAGTCCAGGGACGTCCTTTCACTGTCCTGGAGGGGCATTCCACTCCAGGTTTAACAGGGAAAATGATAACTACTTCGGGATCTGGAGGCTTGATTGGTTCAAATAAACAATTTAGAACAGGGTAATTCACAGTGAAAGAGCCAACTTTGGACACCCCTGTCTTAGTCTTTCTCTGCCACATATCCCCTTCTGTTATGTATAGTGTACTATAATGTTAAGTTTCCTACCTATGCTATACTTTACAATGTATGCATATATGTTTTTTCAATCTTGTCTTGGCAGGGCAATCTCTCGTCAGTCTGGATTTAAAAAATGTCTCTTTTATTACTGGCTTTTCATTTAGTGCGCTGTTAAGGAAATGAGCTGCCTGTAAAAACAGGTCTTAAAAACTGCTGTTACATCAGGATTCATTGGGATATAAAAGATTATGTGATTATTATTTAGTCCCCCCTGTAAAGCAAATTGGCAGAATACATTATCAAAGTGAAGAGCATTTTTAAACTGTACTGCTGTAGCAATGGCGACCAACATGGAAAATTGTAGGAAACAGTAACTCAGTACTAAACACCAGGGCTCAGATTGGATTATGCAAGAATATATTACAGAAAGCAGTTACCACACCATCCTAAACGTGCTTAAATACCAATGTGATGACATGCAATAAATTGTTGGCCTCATAGCGTGACTGCTTTGAGAGGGCTTGCTTCCACGCGGTGGTTGAGTGTGGAATCCTATTCATGTAGTGCCACATTTCACACTGACAGCCAGCACTTAACAGGTCTCTGAACGACCCATTAAAAACTTTAATAGTTACTAATCATAAAGTCCGGGAAAATACAAAATGAGAAACTGTAGTCCATAAGATTTATAAAGCGCTGTAGTGTTTCCAATAGGTACTCTTTATTGTGTTGCTAATTGGAACGCATAACAGATAATAATCTAAAAAACATTTTCAATATAATTTAACATGATGCTTTGATGTGATTTTATTGACTAGGTTAATAGAATATATTGGCAAAACTCTGGATGTTTTTGAAGGAGTCTCTCATTTATTTATTGTGTCTGACCGTGCCTTGATTTGTAGCTCACTGAAGTGAGGAAGGGATGATGTGAAACATTTTGATACAGGGCCTCACAAAGAAGTCCTGCCCTGAAAAGGCAATTCTGTGCCGGAGTGCTGGAAAGACTGATATCAGCCTGGTGAAAATGACCATTGTTATGAGTTGAGTGCTGCTCATTGTTGATTCATTCGCCCCATAGGAGTTATTGAGCACTTTTCAGAACAGTATTGGGTGCTGTAATATTACACAGACATGCACAAAGAGCAGCACATAGTTGTGCAGTGAGGTGACTCCATTGTTTGAGGGAAAAGCACTGCTTGGGTTGTTTTCCTGTCCCTCGGATCATATTTCTCATAACTTCATACCCGAAAAGGGTCCATAAAGCAATAACATGTTTATTTTGAAATGGAAATAAAATCAGAATGAGAAAGGGCATGCCGCTACACGACAAACAAAATGGTATTCTCTAGTATTGCTGAAAAAAAAAAAAATCTTGAAAGGATTTATTCATAATAGATTTGGCAATAATATAATACACTATTGTATATTGAAACTGCAGTTCAATTTGAGCTTGTTTCTTTATTAAAATGACAGTACTGTGTATGTATAAACGCAAACTTAGAATTGTTCCGATCCACTTAATTAAATTATATATATATTTTTAGTAAGGATGATAAATTGACACTGCTGTGGGAGATCAGATCAAGTTTTATTTTACATGAGAAACTGTAACTGTTAAATTAACAAATAAACACATATGGATGCCACAGTACCTGTGAAAAAAACAAAAATCTCTTAGCCACCTGCTGGACCATAAACACATTACAGCTAGATAGTTCTTAACAGCGCCACTGCTGTGTATTTAAATTATTCTTGTCTGGTAACCTCCCTCTGACCTGTTTCTCATTCATTTCACAGTTCTGGCTGTCCCTTCCTAAGCCTAATGGCTCAAGCCTGACACACCACAAATCAGCCTGAGAAATACAAGCTGTAGCTGCAGCTTGCCTGACCAGTATTTTAATGTCTCACTGTCGCTCTGGCAGAATGCCTAATGGAATTAATCTCAGCAATAGTGATATATTTTTATACATAAAAAAACTCCCTGCAGGACAGAATTTCACCAAGGATAAAGCGTACACTGTAGGGTACAATCTTGATAAATGAGATCCTGGAAACATTCATCTGTGCATATTAAACAAAACGTGTGTTTTGTTTCTCGTTGTTAATGATGACGCTAACCCGAATCCCACAGCAGAATATATATATTTGATTTTCAACTCCGTGAACAGTACAGATGGTCCTCATAATCTGGAACAGTCTTCAGTTTTAAAAAAGAAACCGTGACTGCAGCCTTTAAAACTATTAAATAAACCATACTCTCCAGCAAACTGAGAAAAACTCCAAGTCGAAACGTTTGTCATTCCATTTCTTTTAGTATTTCAAAATTTAGCACGGCTGAGTGTTTAATAGTTATGGGTGATTTGTTTACTCCAGTGAACTAGTAAGATTACGTTAAAAGAAAGAGTTGCGTTGCTTGACTGACTGACAACATATCGTGGTATATAAGCTGAAATCGAATTGTAATATAGCATGCCGCAGTATGTAAAATAGCCTTAAAGATTCCATTATGTTTAACATGCAAACATTCACAATTTGGCTCCACCTAATGCACAAACTTGGTATTGGATCCGCTTGAAAAAAAAATGCATTACTGGTGGAAAATAAATATTTTATTTTAGATTTGTCCACCAGAGGGCAGTCACACCACAGAGCGCATTGCCGTAACTACACTGGATGAACTGTGATCCATGATGCAGCTTAGCACAGTTTAGCTAAGAATACAGCCACGCTTCATAGAAGAGACATCCATTTGAGAATGACAGCTGCTCAATGAGTGTGTGTAACAAGCAGGCAGATATAATGCACCGCTATCAGCTGGGCTGAAAGAGACGCCCTTTTGACTCCCCTGGGACTGTACATCCACAATGGAACTGAATCGTATTGAATGATAATTGTACAAGTGAATCTTCCGACTCAGCATGTATCTATTGCCTTGAATAAGAATCCTATTCCACACTGATCACAGTGATTTCAGGTTGCCATTACAGATAATGGGCCTGTAATGTGACACATAACACTATGTAACACAATTTTTGTTCCTGGGTAGTAAGTGTTATTTCCTAATTGCTTATGCCTCAAAAGTATAGAAAATGGCTATTATTCCCCACAAACTTTGCTTTTGTGACCAGGACAGTGATATTTTGAAATTTACCTATTTCCAATGAGAAAACAGGCTAATTTGTGTCTTTTCGTTCACATAAAGTCAGAAAAAAACAACATATGAATCCAAATTAACATGTATTTATACTAAAGTAATACAAAAATGACTACAAAAGATTTAGAAGTGAGTAGTGTTTCGAGATTTACGATTATACTGTAAATCACTTTCACGAATCAGCCCCCAAATGTAGTCTCCCATCATGTTCTCGTTATACTGTCCTTGGTAGCGGCGTTCAAAGTCCAGTATATCCTGGTGGAAGCGCTCGCCTTGCTCCTCCGAGTACGCTCCCATGTTCTCCTTGAATTTATCAAGATGAGCATAAAGGATATGGACTTTGAGGGACATCCTACAGCCCATTGTGCCGTAGTTCTTCACCAGAGTCTCAACCAGCTCCACATAGTTTTCGGCCTTGTGATTGCCCAGGAAGCCCCGAACCAATGCGACAAAGCTGTTCCAAGCCACTTTCTCCTTACTAGTGAGCTTCTTGGGGAATTCATTGCACTCCAGGATCTTCTTTATCTGTGGTCCGACGAAGACACCGGCTTTGACCTTTGCCTCAGACAGCTTAGGGAAGAAGTCTTGAAGGTACTTGAAGGATGCCGACTCCTTATCTAGAGCTCTGACGAATTGTTTCATAAGGCCCAATTTGATGTGCAGTGGTGGCATCAGCACCAGTGTTAATAACCAGAGTGTTTTTGAACTTCTGAACCACAAAACACACACAATGCAAGGATCTGCTTTCGTTACTTGCTACCTGAAAAAAACATTATTTTGTTCTCAGCGGTAGACAGCAAAGTGACTCAGGCTTGTCATAATAAAAGGTTTCCATCAATATGGAGAAACGCCTTCTGTTTGGCTGTAACCCTTTCCATGAGTTTCACAAATGCTACGTCTGTCGTGGATGGATGGCATATATTTCAAAGCAGTTGTGTTACTTCTTGCATCCACTAGGGGGCATGCAGACGACAGGCTAATGTGCAGACTCTAGTGTACTAGCTGTACTTATGTAAGGTTTTAAAAAAATGAAGGTAAACACGAAATTAAATACTTGGTTACTCTATAAGGATGAGACCAGACCATATTTCAAATGTTTACCATTTATTAGTTCCAAATACCAAACATACATTCTACAATGAACAATATTGTTTAGATACAATATGTGCCACTATTATTAACAGAGCTGGGCAATTGATCGGATTATCTCAGCCCCTGGAGAGACAGCCCCAGACTGATACACTGATGATCCCGATGATCTGGAGGTCTGGGGGCTTCTCTGTCTGTGCTGCCTCTATGCCTGGTATTTATACTCTAGCAGGCTCAGACTACAGTTGGTTTCTGCTATCTTACTAATTATAATAGAAATGAGTTATTCAGCTGTTTCTCCACTCAGGTGCAACTAACCACTAACTACTCTATTGTGCAAGGTTACTGTGGTTAATCATTTTATTTTCTCCTTCCCCATACATTCTGGCACATGCTTGATCACTTCAACCATTAATAAAAGTCTTGTTTTCACAGAACAACATCAGTGACGGACACAACTATTATGCTGTTGGCTTTGATTGTCTGGAGAGCTTTTTTTGTTTCTAATATTTCAATAGTCATCTCTTACTTCCACATTGCAGGAGCACCAGTTTCTCCACTGGTATAAGAGTCAAGGAGACAAACATGTTGGCTCATGCCTTAGTCAGGAGTTGTTTTTGTAATAAAGCGAATAAGGCTGCTTCTGCTGGATCAGTCCAGTTCAATCCAGCCTCTAAACCCCAAAAAACAGAAGGATCTATTAAACAAACGTTTTCTCCACGCTGTGCTTGTAGGAGATTGGTGCTGCATTCACGTTAGCGTGGATGATTGAACATCAATTATGCAGGTGTTATTTGTGCCGTCTTTGCATGTGACTGCAAAGCTCTTTCCTAAGAAATCTGCTTTAGCTCCATCCCGTTATGTGTGTGTGAGGCGATTAAAATGTAATTTAAAACAAATGACAGGCTCTTGCGAGGAAGGTGAGGCGCGGAGCAACAGGAAACAAAGCAGCGTGGTGACAATGTGATAAAGTGGTCAAACACATTCACCATGGGACATTTTTTACAAAGCTTTTTTTTCATATTAATTTATCTGTTTTATACAGTTTGATATGGAATGGCTTCTAAAGAGAATCCAAAACCAGTTCAGAATTCTGACATATTGGAAGTCAATACAAAGATATGTGAGGGTGGAGCTAATGTAATCAACCCTGCCTTTTGGTTTATGATATTCCTGATGGGGGATGGAGCTTTAGCTCACAGCATTGATCCTTTTAAAAAACACCGGTTATCTCTGAGTCTCAGTGTTAATGGCTGAAGACCCTATTACACGGCAAATTGTAACTTCTAGCTGTTAACAGACCTGGTCATTGAAGGTCAGCCTGATTGTTTGGTGATAAAGATCAGCTCTGAAATCTATGAGGGAAAAAATGTATTGTGGCAGGAAATCAACTCAATTAAACCTGAATCAGAAACATATAACTGTGTCCCACCCCTGTACTGTGATGATGTGAATGAGAAAATAATCATACTTCACGAGATATACTGATCCGCAAACACAGTCATGATTGAACTGGAAGCTGTTAAGCAAGTCCTTGTAGCTTTAATTGCGACACAATAATACATGATTGTCAATATATTTCATATAGGAGAACGAGACCTACTGTGTACTATATAGTGAATGATGACGTGATTCATTATGAGTTCATCCATCTTTCCACGCTTAAAGCAATGATAATTCTGTTGTTTACACTAAAAAGTAATGAATAAAAAGCCCATAACCTTTCAGAAATGAGTTCAAAACGCAGTTGCTACTGTGTGTTAGCACCTCATTATGAAACGGCAAACAGAAAACAGATATAACAGTTCCATTTCTTAGAAAATATTGAGCAATTACACTTCACAACATGGTATTGAAGCTCACTGGTCGCTATGGTGTTCGCTTCCAATATTTCATTAGCGGCAAAACAAGAAGAGCTTGATTTCCAGTGGAATACAAATCCCCTATCACTGAGTCACTGTTATTAGATTTATTTTTTCTGCTTGTTTGTTTTTTTCTTTCATTCTGGGATATTCATATTTCTCACATTTTAAATTACGGATTAAAACTTTAAAGAACAAGTTTAAAACCAGTATGAAATACATAAAACAGTACCGGAAATAATGGAAAGATACCTATTACATTACATGGCAGTTATTCGGAAGTCACCATGTAGCTGATAGCTCTAATCCGTTCTGTCTAGAATTTCAACAAGTCCTCCCACCTTCCCTGGCAATTATCATCATAGACCCCATGGAGCTCTGATCCCACTGTCCCAAGAATAACAAGAAACCAGGGCAAGGCACTGGCTTATTGAACAGTTTCAGCTGACTGAACTCCTGCAGTGAAAAATCCATCAGACAAGACGATCGATGAAAAGTAATAGAGAGTTCAGGTCTTGCTTCCAAATCCCAAGTTGTCTCCACTTTTAAACTTTGCCCGTCTGCTGGAGAACACCAAGGAGCTGGCATGCTATACACAGGGTTCCAAATGTACACAGAAAGACAGTTCAGAAAGACCCAGTGTAGGCGTCTGAATCATTTAAGTGCTTAGAAATTTAAACAGACAAGACATGAAATGTCATTTGTTTCAATCTCTGAAATTTAAATATCATTGATACATGCATTACAAAATACTGAAAGATTCCACTTTGCGCATTACAAAATACATTGTGAATATATACACACATTTCAGATTGGATGTAATTGCTAAACATAAAAAAAAACACTTAATAAAATGTGTATTAAGACACATGCATGAGGGCAAATAAAGTTGATGTTATTATTCAATTTCAAAACGCATTTATAATTTATGAGAAGTAAATAGATAAGTCTTCCACCTGATTAAAACCCCAGAAATGCTGCCCCTTGTAGACTAATGTGTTTGCTAAGATGTTAGGACATAGATCTCTGCATTGCATCTCTTCCAATGACTTTACCTGCAGAGTGGGTGGTGGTTAGGTTCTGGATATGGAGGAGCCCTGTGCTAATGATCATAGCAGGTGACCACGGACCTGGCAATAACTCATTCCACAGTTTGTTTCATTGGGAAACGTATTAAAGGAATAAGAAATGGAATACAAATGCTTGCCATTTATCTTGAGCGAGACAAGGTACGTGAGGAGGTTTAATGTCCATTTTAAATGGTAGCGCTGATAATCATATCATGGTCTCACAAACAACTCCAAGGTCACCCCATATGCTTTTTATTATAGATGTGCATTAAATTATCTATTGTACATATAAGGCATTATAGAGGATCAGTATAATTCCCTGTAATGTACAGTACATAATACAGATACAGAAAGCAATAAACCTGTAACAATAATTAAGCAATTCCTTTTACACATTTTGAACTGTTTAAAGGTCTTCACAAAAAACTTTGCATTCATAATGCATTTATTTTGAAGATTTTGCTGGTGTTGTTTTCATTTCTGGATTCATTTTAGAATCAAAATAGATTATTTTTGCATTTATTTGCCGCAACACAATTTTCAAAGTGCAATGGATTTTTTTTTTTTCTACATTGCAGACGTTTAGGACGCTATCCTCAACTTTATAAGCATCGACACACAAGAAAGCAGGTGGTTGCCCTCAAGCAATGGTTTCTGCACATACTCTAGTGACCAATTACTTGTTTTCAAATGTTTTCACAACAGTTTCTGTAGATAATATTCCCCTTGATCCCTGGTGTCAAACCCATCACACAAACGCTTCAGTTTAAATTGAAAAGAGAACGCTTTACAGAGGAGCTGCTCTAAATCAGACCCGTTGCTTATCACAAAATCTCAAATTGCTTGCAAGTCAGTAAAGGGAATACAAGTGAATGGAACATTAAAACTGCAGCTGTGGCAAGACATGTACGCTATGGCCAATTCTAGGTGTTGCTTCATCTAGAATTTTAGGATTGAGACACAATTAATAATAATAATAATAATAATAATAATAATAATAATAATAATATATGAACATAATTTAGATCTTTTATTTAACATCATGTAATCAAAGAAACTACAAAATGATATCGCAAAAGTCTACCGGAAGCCATAATAGTTATTTTTCATTTTTTTTTCAGTTCTTCATTAAGTATATGGAAAACTACAAAGCGATATGTAATTCAATGATAACGGAACATTATTCAGCAGGTTTCATTCAGCTTTATAAAGCAGAATTAGTTTGTTCTATAGGGTGATGCAACTTTTGGCATTAGCTGTTGGCTTCCAAATTTTAACAATGCAATCGGTAAGAAACAATCTACCTTAAGGGATAATGTTCAGTCTGCAGTGGTTTTCACTTGTGACTTTATCAATGCTGTCTGGGACCTCATTCCAGATGCACCCTTAATCATTGAATTGAGCTGGCCAGAGCCATGCTCCAACCAGGTGATGTATTGTTTAATCATACCCCTGTGTGTGTGTGCGCGTGAGTGTGTGTGCGCGTGAGTGTGTGCGTGCGTGAGTGCGTGTGTGTGATAATGAATAGCCGCATTCTTTTTTTTTTCATTCACATACTTTTAGATTCCCATGGCTGAGGTTCCCGACCTACAACAGCGAGTAATGAGATGACTCAAACGTACTGGGCTCTTTGCTATTCTCCTCACAAACATCCCATCCTTGTAATGAAATTTCATTTATTTGTATTTATAGTCCAACACAAGAATGTCGCCTCGAAGTGATTAATGACATACCAAATATTCCTTATAGCTGCTGCTACTGCTTTAATTATCCAATCTACCCAGAATTGGAATTACAGACATGACCCTTGCTAGAATTAATTGCCTTCACCATCTAACTCAGGTCACTCCTCCATTCCCAAGCTTGATTGGATGTAAATATTTTAAATAATTTGGAGGATCGCATTTTTTGACAGCACTATTACTGATAAAGACTGACTAGGTAATTTGTGATTACTAAACTACATTTCTTTTTAAAAAAAAAATTATTTCCTTCCATAATCTGTCAAAAACACTAATGAAAGCCGCTGTTTCCCACAATCATATTATATTGTCTACCAAAAAAATTCCTGGGTGTCTGATTATTGGGCTGGTACTGCAGTGATATTTTTTGTATCTAGTTAATTTAAAATATACATATATATTTTAAAGTTAGAGAGCCCAATTATTTCTACCCGTTGTGGTTAAAGGTAGAGCTGTGGTGAGGGTGAGAGTTTAGGATGAAGGTTATGGTTGGGTTAGGGTTAGGATTAGGGTTTTAGTTAAAATACAGCTAACTAATGCTCAGCTACAGCTGTGTTTTACTGCAACTTAGGCACACTTCATTGCAACCTTATATCTACAACAGTTAAAACACAAGAAACTCTCAAAACGCAGTGGAATAAGATCGATGAAGTTGTTTTCTTAAGCAGTCACTGTATTACATTTTAAAGAATAGTTTGAGCATGCAAACTGAGCAGGAGCATACGATATCTCAAAGCTATGAGAAGTGAGAATAAATCACGGTATTCTCCTGGAGTGAATCATTTTGCCCCTCAGGAGCCAGACTAATGTTGTGGGCATTTCATTTACCAGCAGCAGCAGCTCCTTTAGCCAAAATAAGAGCCCTGAAGACAAATACTATACCTGCTGACACAAAACTTATTTAAGAAACAAATGGTGTTTTGTGGAATAAAAAACCAAATGGAAACAAAGTATCCATTTGATACCTGTGAGTGTAGTCACCATGGCATCAAAAGCCTATAAGTACCTCCAGTCTGTTTATAAACACATTTTCCCTTGACAAAGGAATGGGAAACACACTGAAATGTGTCTCTTTTGAGCAAAGACGTTTCTATCTATCTATCTGTCTATCTATCTATCTATCTATCTATCTATCTATCTATCTATCTATCTATCTATCTATCTATTGATCTATCTATCTATAAAGCAGCTATAGAATTAAAAAAATGATTCAGGAGGCTAATCTTATGAAATGCAGACAGATAGGAAAGGAGTTTTAGGATTTCTCAACCTACATAAAACATGACTCTACCTGTATTTAATGAATTAGTGAGCGTGTCAAACTGTTGTCCAAATGAAACAAAGTGCAGGCTGGGTACTTGCAGCACACTGTAAATATAGTACGCTGTATATTAATAGTGTATTAGATGCACATTGTTAATAAATGCAAAATATCCCTTGGCTGACTATCCATGAGCTTTTACTTTAGGTTTTACTTTTAATGGTTCGCTGTAAATAAGTACATACAAACCATTACACTTTGATTAAGTGTGGGGTTCAGCAGTTTACATGGGGTATGTAGACCCCACAAACCCACACTGATGACATGCTACAGCTGGCTCGGAAAACAAGCTTCAGCATAGTTTAAATGTTCGTTATATTTGTGGGTTTTAGAGAAACTGTGACAGAAACAGAAACAAAAGTAGATAAACAGTACTGTACCTGCTTGCTGGTGGATAAGCCAACTGCAACACAGACAGGTGTTTATTGAATAGTGGAACATGGAAGCAAATGGAAAAATAATGTACAGCATATGCACATTATGGGGTGGGGTGTGTGTGTGTGTGTGGGGGGGGGGTCAGTTACATTGGCGGATGATGAAGATGATCAAGTGAATAACACACAAAGTGCTAGTGGCATCTCTTCACACAGGGAACCAATCAAGGAAGCAATAACTGCAAGGGAGCCCACCTTCACACAGGGTATATAAGCCGAGAGCAAGCACACACACACACACACACACACACGCACAGCAAGCTCTGCACTTCAGAGAATAACCTCAGTAGCTTAGGCTGCCAGAGACTGTGAAGTCAAGGGACTTTGAGGCACAAAACAGATGGATAAAAACTGAACTAAAAGGAACAGTGCACAGTATTATATTTACAGTAGGGGCCGATTTTAATTTATCTTGTAATAAATACTGTACATAAAGTTTGGGATCATATAGAGAGGACTAAAAAAAAAAGGGCTAGGTTGATTCAGTACTAAGGCTTCCATATTTTATTTTCAGAAATATATATATATATTTTTGTAATAATATTTTTTTGTCTTATTATACAATTGGGATCATCTTTTTTTTCCTTAATACTTTAGACTGCAACATTTTTTTTTTTATATAATGGACTGATATTTGAAGTTAGAATTTGGGTTACCCGTTTACCTGGGGATGATGGAACTACCACAGAATGAGGGAAACGTCAGCGTCTGGAATGCAACTGAAGAGTCGTTGCTGTGGAGCTCAACGACGAGCGGCAGGGTTTTCAACTGTAGCTCCGTCACACACTCGCACTGCTCCACTCCCGAGAACATCACCTCCCTGCTGACCAGAGATGAAGACCTGGCTAAAGTGGAGATAGCAGTACTGGCCGCTATCTTAGCTGTGGCTACTACAGGCAACTTGGGGGTGGTCATAGCCATGTACAGGATGAGACAGAAAATGACAAGGATGCACCTGTTCATCCTGCACCTTGGGCTCACAGACCTGGTGGTGGCCCTCTTTCAGGTGTTGCCCCAGATGATATGGGAGGTGACCTACAGGTTTCACGGCACCGATTTCATGTGCAGGACGGTCAAGTATTTCCAAGTCTTGAGCATGTTCGCCTCCACTTACATGCTCATCATGATGACTCTGGATCGCTACATTGCAGTGTGCCACCCTCTCAAGACCATCCAGCAGCCTAACAAGCAGGCATACCTGATGATCAGCACCACCTGGGTCATCAGCTCCATGTTGAGCATCCCTCAGGTCTTTATCTTCTCCCTCAAGGAAGTGGACCAGGGATCAGGGGTCTATGACTGCTGGGCGGACTTCAAGTTCAGCTGGGGGGTCCGTGCTTACATCACTTGGACCACACTGTCCATCTTTATCATCCCCGTGGCCATCCTCATCCTGTGCTACAGCCTGATCTGCTATGAGATCTGCAAGAACCTCAGGTGCAAGACCCAGACCCAGATGTCTTCGGCCAAGGGCGATGGCTGCCAGAACGGGCTGGTGATGACCTCCAGGGTGAGCAGCGTGAGGACCATCTCCCGAGCCAAGATCCGGACAGTCAAGATGACCTTCGTCATTGTCCTTGCCTACATAGCCTGCTGGGCCCCCTTCTTTAGCGTCCAGATGTGGTCCGTTTGGGATGAAAACGCACCCAAAGAAGGCAAGTTCTGTTTCCCATATATTTCAGTAATGTGACTGTTTACAAGGAAACTAAAAGAAACCTACACACACACAAAAAATTAAAAACAGCAGCAACTTTGCTATTTCAGGCACAGAGGCATAAACATACATGTGCCTGGCTAGCAGTCTGGGTTAAAAGACACATACCAAAACAGAATTTCTTGGTGCTGGTTTACTGCATTCTTGGGCCTGCCTGCATTGTCCAAATGTAGCTTAATCAGCAGGTACACAAGCTTCTAAACAAGCACTGCTAAATACAGCAATAGATTCGAAATGTCTGGCGAAGCTCTGTTATAGCGCAGGTCAATAATACAGTAAATAAGCATGCTTTTTATTCCATTGTGTAATCTTTTGGTTTAATTTCTTTAAATAAAAAGCTATTTAGTATGCATGTGAAATACACTGCACAATTCTATCTAGAATTTTAAAATTCAAAATAATTTCTTGTTCCTGATTAATATTATGGGTTTAAAATAAATAATCGTGGACTGTACTGTAACAGAAAAGATGTGCATGAATCTAAAATTGCTGTCTTTTTTTCACGCTTTCAAACTAAAATGCCAGTTTTGTGTGCTTGGCTGAATTATTGAGCTTTTAATAATCTGCAGTGAGACTGAAGTGCATTTTTATAGAAGAAAATTGGAGCAATTTGTGAGTAGTGGTGGTTTCAAATCAATAACGCTTTATTGTTAGAAACTCGAAACCTCAGGGGGGAAACCTTGTAGAAAAAATAACAAGAGCCTCTGCCATATTTTAAAACACTTTAAAATTCATTAAACAGATTGTCCAATACTATTACTGCAATATCATTGAATCAGAATTTTCATATGTCAAGGATGTGCCATTCTCAATGACACACTATACCTTTTTAAAATGTGTACTCTCTCTTAATAAATACAAAGTGTGATAATAATTTGGGTGTATATTGTCCATCTATTTATATTGTATATATTTTCATGCAAGTGAAATATTAACCAGTGCATGACCTACAGAGAGTCCTCATAATTGCACAACAATCGCACACTAGCTGAAAGGTTCAGAATACCTGAATAAAATCACCGCACTGCGTTTACAAACCTGTTTGCAATCGCATTGTGCACAGTTAATGAAAAATGATGCTAACATTCCCATGTTGCAGATTCTTCGGACTTCGCCTTCACCATCACCATGCTCCTGGCCAGCCTGAGCAGCTGTTGCAACCCCTGGATCTACATGTTCTTCAGCGGACCCCTGCTGCAGGACCTCACTAAGTACCTCTGCTGCAGGCGGCTCAAACCCAGCCTGAAAAGACAGGGCTCCACTGGAAGCCTTGGCAGCCGAAGAAACACAACTGTGACCAAAGCCAGCCACCGCAGCATGAACAGCGACGGCAGAACCGGAGCAAAGAGGGGGAACTTTCTGCAGAACTTCAAAGAGTTCTACCCCCCCTATGACGACACAGTCACCGAATCCGGGGTGCTTTAAAACAGTGTGGCATGAGAGATCTTGAGCGACTGGCCACTATATGTGAAACAAAGCCACGAGAATATACATTGGGTATGTGAAGACAGCTGGGAACAGATCAGTCTTTGTGGGGAAATGCCACTGCTGTTTTTTGTATATTATTTTTGAGCAGTGTGTAAAGTTTCATCTCATTTCACTCCACTGTGACCGGTGCCAAGTTCACCTCTGATGGCAATTGATCAGTGCATGAAGGTGGTCATTTTCTCCTGTGTGTGGTCATTACACCAGATGCATGAACAACAGGCTTTCTGTGTCTAGAGTTAACATGGACACAAATCATGACCACATAACTAAATCTGCCCGTTAAAATTTCAGTTTCTAGTGGTTTCCCATGGTTTGTATCCGTGATTTTACGTTAATTACGTTACTTATATTTAACATTAAATTCTATGAATAAAGCCATGCAGATAAATAAAATAAGGAAATGTATTAATAAGTTATAAAACATTTCATTTTATATACACCTTTTTTTAGCGGTTGCCTCTGACGATGGTTCCAGTTGAATTTGTAGCTGGACTGGGGTGTTTGCGCTTCAACCTGTGTCGCTTCAAATTTTTCTTATTCTTACTGTGATTGGCTGCAAAGACAACAGGACTAGCCAGAGATTGGACAATGTTGGTTGGGTTGGTTTTTTTTGTGTACAGTTTCCTACATTGTATTCTGGGAGATGTAGTTGTTAGTGGAAGTTTTAGGGGAAGTTTTTACGCATTAAATTCAACTTGAGTATGTATTTGGGATTTTTTAAGGCGGAGGTATGCAGCTTATCTGGACCGCTGAATACACTATTCATATAATTCTCTTATGATACCAGTAAACAGGAAATCATACAGGCAAAGCATGGGGCAAGCTTAAAATGGTGTCTAACATGAAGCTGTTTTAAGAAATCATTGAGTCTAATACATTTAATTAAATATGGAATGATTACCAGTAATTTGAGGGAGGCCCAACAAATGACAATGGATTCAAGATATACTAAAAGAATAGAGCTTTGAATAGAGGAAACAATCAATGCAAGTCTAAAACAGCGAAACTAATATTCAGGTCAGGTGCTTGGTGACAGCTTTGATTAGCTATTCAACAGGGCCAACATATCAACATTGACAGTTCTGTCACAAATATCAACCGTATTCAGAATCTACTATGTGTGAAAAATGCAGTAGGGCTTGGGTATGCCTGCATGCAGTAACCCTCCACAATATAGCTCAGGACCCCACTCAGGGTAATAGAGTTGCCTCACAGGGTAATGAAAGTTGCTCTTTTGCAATCACAGGACCACGTGCAAAACGAAAACCAAACTGCTTATGTTACAGAACTAGCAAGAAGGGGCGTGCCTGAGATCTCAAATTAACCTCCAAGTTTGTTTTTTTTAATTGTATTTATTTTGGGGGAAAAATAAACGGGGTTAACGTTGCTTTGTGAATATGGCTGATAAGAAACTCAGCTTGTCCAAGTTTGCTTTGCTTCTGTATCACAGTGGAAAGACTCCTATTGCTGAGCAGTTTCCCCCATTCCAGGTTTTGATACAAGCTTGATCAGCCCCAGTGTACAGCTAACAAGCTCAGGTGTGTATGATTAAACTCATCGTAAAACCAGGAATGGATCAAAGTGCTACGCAATGGGTGTCATATTATTTCCATCCCTGCAGTTCTATGAACCAATACACACTGGTTATTCACTGCAATACTGCATGGCTAATATACCAGCATCAGCGGTTTGCAGCACCAGGGTCACTGTCCCATGTTGGTTTCATGTCCATTGTGTCTGCAGATGGTTCTGCTGACGAATCTGGGTAAAATACGCTGGTAATATAATAATGTCCAGAACTGTCTTTTTCAAACTGTTTTGTGAAAGTGTATGTGGCATGTTAATTTGAATGTGTTGCACATGTTAGTGAAGCACCTGGACCCAGATCAAAACTGGAGTAAAAACAACACAGAAACCAATTCTGTGCATTCGAGGTGCGGTTCATTGTTGTAAAAGTTACAGAAAAAGTATAATTTTTCTACTATTTAATTCAATTAGCGTCGTATATTAGTGTATGTTGTTACTGGTTTTACTGGAGTTTTGAGTTGTGCAATGTTCCTCTTTCGTTTTGTACTGTCATTGTTTATTTCTAATAAAACTGTGTAACATTTTCAGCCACTGATTCCTTCAATAAATTATCACATTTCAAGTGCCTTATTGCATCGATTCTAAACCAAGACTGGAGTCCTTCGAATCTGCGCAGTTATCAGCCGGTTCGTAGAGTTGAGATGGTATGTACACTCCATTCATTGATCAAAGATATAATTAGATATTATATGATTTTAAATTAGGAACTGTTGTTTTCTTGTTCTTTTATTGATACAAGATGTAATTTTGAATAATTTCGGTCAGATTAATCATTGTCAAAACGAAGCCCCGCGACACCCCGCAGCACACGCAGTCTGGACCAGCACTCCAGTTGATGAAACTTGGAGCCGATGCCTCATTGAAGTGTAGAGGACTCCATTCACAGCGCTTCAAAGGCAGTGTTTAGTAGTAAAAGCCTGCCCCCTTGTGGAACAAACAAGGTATAACCAGGTTTTCTGACACTACATTGCTAAGAGTTTATAAACATATACAGGACTACAAACCGGGGGCTTGTGGGTACAAGTTTCCTTGGAAACCATTAGGTACTACACTCCAGGGGTTTGTGGGTACCAGTTTCCATGGAAACAGTTCTAAACGAACGGGGTCTTCATTATGAGTTTAGAAAGGTTTCCATGGTATCAGTTTCCATGGGAACCATTCTAAACGAATATGCCCAAACAATACTTTTGATTCAGTTATTATGCAGAGTTACAATGTATTTAATGTATAAATCTTTTTGCACACTATAACCCTAACCCTAACCCTACCTATTTTCTGATACAATTGTGTACTTACATATATGGTGCAGAGACGTACACATTAAGTACACTAACTATATAGGAGGCTGTGTGGTCCAGTGGTTAAAAAAGGGTTTGTAACCAGGAGGTTCCCGGTTGTGACCCTGAGCAAGTCACTGAACCTCCTTGTGCTCCGTCTTTCGGATGAGACGTTGTTGTAAGTGACTTTGCAGCTGATGCATAGTTGACACACCCTAGTCTCTGTAAGTAGAGCACAGTAAACAGACCCTTAATGTGAAGTGTTACTCAGTATTACATACTTTGTTTTCTACATGCAAAATGTATACCGACCAGTCTGTCAGTCCACCACTGTCTGTCACAGCATCAGAGTTGAACTTAAGTTTAATTGAAAATTCCAGGATGGAACACTGACATTGTTCTGCACTTTTTCCCCCAAAACACCCAATAATCCACCTTCCCCTAAAGAACCCCCCCAATTCAACATTTACAGCTCCCATAATTTCCATAAGATCCACCTGACCCAATCAGCATTCTCCTTCACTCCCCATTGTCTTGATAGGGGTGTGCTCAGGACCTCCATCTGTCGGTTTGTCACAAAACCATGAAAGTTTACATGCATTGAGATTTTGTACCAGTAGATGGCAGCACATCATACACAACAAGGGTAGTGTTTTATATCAAGTATGGGACAACTTATCTTTAAATCAAATAGTGTATTGATTACTGTGTGCAAGGATTTTATTGCCATTGTTTACGTGTTTCATTCTGAAGATCATTTCAGTTTTATTTCTGGTCATTTTAAAATTGATTTCCATCATTCCAATACGTCCTTAATCACATTGTGATCATTCATTCATTCTTTACATTGCAGTGTCGTTCAATCACCACCAGGGGTAGGACTTGCGCTATCTTTAAACATGTTGCTCAAGTTTTCTGTATAACGACTGGAATAAATGATGTATTATTATTATTATTATTATTATTATTATTATTATTATTATTATTATTATTATTATTATTATTATTATTATTATTTAATACGCTAAATTCAAATAAATGATTCTGACATACAAAGGGCCTATGTTTTCAAAGAATTTCCCCAATCTTTAATTAACTCTCCTGTGCGTTATTTTGGGGAAGGAGAAAACAAAATATATAAATGTTACAAAATGAAAAACACACTCCTCATTGCTTAAGAGCACTTGGACTACGGTGCTTAGTTGTTTGGTTGTATGTCAAATTAACAGACGTTTTATCTCTTTAAAAGAAATAGGAGTTAATTAAAGACGGGCGGAAAAACTTTGAAAATACCGGAACTCGGAAAACACCCAAACCTTCAGGTACGGTAATAAGAAAACATATATATATATATATATATATATATATATATATATATATATATATATATATATATATATATATATATATATATATATATATGAATCTGCCTGTTTCTTCAATACCTTTGGTGTTTTTAAAAACGTAATTCATTTCCAGTGCATACAAACTGAACGTCTTAAATTGTGTTTGTTTATAGTTTATTGTATGTTATATACATTCGGTTATTCGTGATATATATAGTTGCAATTTTAATAATAATATTTTTTTTTTATTATTTTTTTTTTATTAATGCAGTCGCTACAGACGGGATCCTTTGTTTCGTTTTGCTTGTGATATACAAGCATAACATGCACAATACATATCCTGGGCTTCGTTAGACACGTCAACGCTCGATACAAGCCAGAGCAGCGAAGTGGAAGTTCAAAGTCAGAACACGGCGATAATCACTGCAGTAAATCAGGCGAGCTTTGTCATACACACACACACACACAGCTTTGCGGTTTCGCGGCTCAGTGCAAGCGAATGCATGTCACAAAGAGTCCGTCCTAAATAAAAACTTATCCATAAGTATCCTTACTCCTATATCAGTGTCTAGCTTATTTTTAAATATGGGCTGAGTAATGTCACCAGATTGTTGTTGCAAAACCACTAGATGGCGCTCGAAGCACGCATTTAAACAAGCCATGCTTCCCAGAGATCAAGCAAAAACAACGCGCAAAACCTTTGAGAAGACCAGGGAGAATAGCACAGACCTTTTGAGTGTTGATTTGATGATGCAAGCTGGCTCTTTATATTATTGGATGATGAAGTTTAAATGTATATTCACTGTACATTGAAACGTACAAACTTAAACAACATCAGTCTACCCAGACGAGATACTGCAGCTAATTATTCAAATAGTTTATCAGTTACGTTTCCTCTTTATATAGAGATTGTGAAGTTTAACGTTGTATATACGCATTGCTGCAGATTCCAACCTCTACCACTAGAAGGCAGTACAGTCATGGTGATCTATATATAAACCTATATAAAATTAATGATTAATTAATTCATTCATCAGGAGTGAAAGTATGAAAAATGGATACATTAACAGCTCAGCAGACCCAACAATTGAAATGAAAAAAAAAGCCTATTAATACACACACTGTTTAAAATCTTCTGCGCTCGTTTGATGTTAATTTAGCATCCTTCGATCGTTGCTTTTTCCAGAACCATGTGTACTTGGAATCATGAATAACGTTTAACTAAAATCTTTGTTTATTGAGTGCTCTGGTTTACGTAGTGTAACTCATACCCTGTCATTGATTCAAGAGAAGTATCTATAATGTTTCCCAGATTTGTAAATGTAATTCATTACATATTTTCTATGGGTTTGCTTACAAAGTTAAAGCGTGAAAATTGCAGCTAAACAACACAGACCTGATGGATATTCTATTTTTAAAACCTCTATGTAACTTTTTTTATTTATTTTTTCTGTAAATGTGTTTGTATCAATATTTCGGAATATTTTTTTTTCTGAAACGTTTTCCCAAAATTGAAACGAAAATAAGATAATTTGTTTTAACGAAGTATGCAAGTTTTGTATAATTACTACGAGTTTTAGTTAAAAAAATAAATACTACTACTACTAATAATTTATTTGGTAAAAACTTTAGCCAATACCATGTCAATATCAATTGCGAAACTACAGAACAGGAGTCTAATTGGCAAAAACAGACAGGAAAGCATTCTTCTTGCCATTTAAAAATCGTGAAAAGAAGACACACATTTTGACAAGGTGGCCCGTGTTTTGAAGCAAACATTTTCTGAAATAAATCAAACATTTAATGGTATATATTTTAATAGTGTCTGGACTCAACAGCATTGCCAGCAGCACGTTTTATGGCTGGGCTTGACTGTTGAAATTATACTGTCCCCTTCAGAAATAGAATTGCGTTTAATTCATTTCTACCGTCATAAATAACGCTTCAGTCTTATTGTCTGAGAGTTTGAAGCTGTGGAAGGGCATTCTTGAAGCTTGTAATGTACCAACCCTCTTTGTGTTTCAATAAAAGGTCGTTTTTACAGTGTACCATTTTAGGAAGAGTTTTAAATGAGGTGCGCGGTACTGGGGATCACTCAGGAATGTTACAGTTTACTTGAGACGGCAAGCCGAACCTAATAAGCTAAAAAGCAACACCACCTGCTAATGCTGCAAGATAAACTTCACTCACAATGTTATGGAATATTTAGTTCAACACGGTTTTTTTCTTAATAATTTGTAACATTGCCATTTTTTTTCTTACACAAACGGTGCGAACTTGGAAAATTGTATCCCGAGTTTGTATTGTATGACCGTATTTAAATATCAAACTCAAAATTGACAAAATACCTTATCTTAAATAACCACACTGTATTAACATTAAATCATTCATTTAATGTACTTTACACACAGTTATTTGATTGAAAATAACATAAAAAATACTGAAATTCACGCATTTAATAATGCTGTCCTCTCCATCATATCATTAGGTGTATTTTTACAAGTGCAGTGAGACAGGCTGGGAAGCAGTGTCCAGTTGCGAGAAGCTCACACATGGGTCGCATTTAAAAGCACAGTGATGTCATTGATGAAAAGACCTTCCATTTCTCCGGGGAGCTGGTCAAAATGAAGCTAATTGAACCCGCCATTCAATGTTATTAAAATAATGGGTAACACACTTTACTATGCCAGAAAGTGGCAGGAATTCAAACGCAATTACATATAAACTCAAAGACAATTTCCTATTTAGTTGCACTGAAATCATCTTTTTCAGTTTCTGTTAAATTGCACACCTTACTCCCCTTATTCTGTCTGTTCTCACCACCACCTTTTTGAAAGGCGCTACCTTCATAACAGGTGTTGATAATGTGTTTAAGCATGAACTAACCTAGGAGTTGCAATACTTGAGACCGAGAGCTTAACAGTATGAAGACTGGATGTGTGAAACATAT
Source organism: Acipenser ruthenus (assembly GCF_902713425.1). NCBI lineage: Eukaryota > Metazoa > Chordata > Actinopteri > Acipenseriformes > Acipenseridae > Acipenser > Acipenser ruthenus. Next base: position 11,250,467 of record NC_081218.1, read on the forward strand.
GAAGAGCATCTATTGCACAGCTCCATCTCTGTCTACTGTCAGTCATCTGTGCAGCAGTGATATCACCCCTTTGCAGGAATGCTTTTCAAACACAAGTTTAAAAAAACTCTTTTTTTTCTAGCCAGTTCAGAATTACCAATGTACTAATAATAACCTGTGACAATGCTAAAGCTGCAGTTCAGAGCAGACCTTGATGGCAGTCCATTTGGTTTACATCTGCCACGGATTGCCCCGGGAGTATAGTAGGTTATAAAACAACATCCTATTCAAGCTCTGAAAGAAAAAAAAAACAGACTTTAAATAAAGGGGTTTAATAAACTGATATTTTAACCCTGGTAAATATGTAACAACTTATTTATAAAAGTGTATCCGGCATTAACAATGAAATACATTTTAAAGCCCTCTTATGCACTTAGAAAAGAGGGTTCTTAAAAAAGATTCTATGTAGAACCTTTTTCTGGAACCCCTTATTTCGGTTGGGTTCTATAAGCATCTGTTCTTATGCACGAATCCACAGAGGGTTCTAGATGGAACCCCTAATTGAGTTCTAAAGGTTCTGTGCCTGCTGGAACCTTGTTTTCTAAGCATGCGTGCTATGGTGTATATCTGTGTGGGAAGATGGACAGTCACATCCTAAAGCATGTACTCCATTCGGGCTTAGTAAAATCATAACCCCGACGTCTTGGATACTGAACGAGATCCTAACATCATACTAGGTGGATGTTAATATTTGATTGTTTGGAAATCATATTCTTTTTGTTTGCTTTGCTTTAATTAAATTATTATTATTTATTTCTTAGCAGACGCCCTTATCCAGGGCGACTTACAATTGTTACAAGATATCACATTATACATTATTTCACATTATACAGATATCACATTATTTTTACATACAATTACCCATTTATACAGTTGGGTTTTTATTGGAGCAATCTAGGTAAAGTACCTTGCTCAAGGGTACAGCAGCAGTGTCCCCACTGGGGAATGAACCCATAACCCTCCGGTCAAGAGTCCAGAGCCCTAACCACTACTCCACACTGCTGCCAAAAATTACAGACTGTGTCTTCTGGTGAATGTGTGTGTACCTGTATACCGTTGCTTCCCTGGGGTCCACACTAATCCAGCTGTTGATACAGTAGCTCATTATAATGCAGGGAGGGGATTGTGGATTGGCTGACAGCGGCATGCCTGTGCATATTAATTCTGAATATTTAATAGGAAACCTGGTAACAAGCAATTCGATGCCTTGATTGGGTACTGAGACATAAGCCAAGAAGCTGCCTGTATTAATTCCAGTGTTTCCCTTCGCTTGCAATCTTTCTTAAAAATACCAAAGTTCCTGCTAGACTGTATTGAATAGTGTAAAACGCATTTAGGTTGGATTTACTAAGATTCCTTTTACTTCATAATGGTGCACAACTTTTTATTTTTGTTCTCTAAAATAAATTAATATAAAAGGTGAAACACTCAAATGTGAAAACTCTGCAGTTATATAATTTAAGCTAGATGTGGAAATATACAAGAAAATATGAATGATGTGTAAATAATCATGTATATATCAATATAATATATGCATCTATATACTATGTATATAAAGTGACATTCATTTTTTAACGATTCATCTAAATCTAATCTGAATCTGTTTCTTGTACATTTGCTGAATATTTAACTAGAAACATACAACTTCCTTCAGAGGACCTCAGAGGCCACATATGTGCACCAAGCTGATTTATTTAGATTTTTTTGGTTCCCAGTCCAGGATGTTATCAAGTTTATCCCAGGGGACTACGTACAGGTTTCAATTCACATTCAGTCATTCATACCATAAACAGAAGTTAAAGACAAACTACAACTGTGCACAGAAACATAGTTAAAAACAGTTGCAGGACTCCTTTCAATAACTTAAAAACTGGGAGCACCGCATGTCATTATTTCAACCAGAATGTTATTACTCTTAATGGAGTAAGACAAGCAAAGGGACACGTTCCTGTAGACTTCTTAGCAGATGCAGAGATACATCGGTAATTCATTTTAATGTATGTGGGATGTGATCTGACAGCGTCTCCATCACAGTATTACAGTGTCATCACACACATGTCTTTTACTGTATGTCAAAGAGTGGAAGTCAAGCTTTCCTAGTGTTAAAAAACAAGTGATGCCACTTTAACAGTGTTACAGCCACGTCAGAACATGCATCATCCTCTTAGAAATCACCATCCTGCATCCAGTAAAAGGTATAGATTATCCTCTTCGCTTGAAGTGTTCAAAATGAATCTCTAATTACTGTTTGCAACTTCCATACCTGTTTTAATTCACGGTCTTCCAAAACTTCACAGCATCTCAATTAAACTGAAAAAGCAAACATTTTTACCAAGGCTAAGATACTACAGCATATATTGGGCAGAACGATGACTCTTACTAATTCACGTGGCCTGTTCAATTGTTGTAAATGACAGTGGAGTGAATTATTGAAATAGGGGTTTTTATGATTTTTACAGACAGACGTACACTAAAGATACTGATGTCATGCACTGTTAGATGTATGATTTTAATAAACCACAAAGAGCCAGAATACTCTAGGTATTTTTTTTTTTTACCAAAATGTAATTCACACACAAAAAAAGAACATAGTTAATAGCAGAACTAACTATGGCCAGGCGCAAATCCTTAAATTAACATTCTGAGAATGAGGCTATGGGGTTAAAATCCCTTCCCTGCACAATGCATGTGCAGAATGTGGCCAGGTTCTAATTGATTCATTGACAGTCAATTAGACCTGACCACATGGTATAAAAGAGAAGCCAGCCTTTGTTCTGTGGTTCAGTGGTTTGTTTTAAGAAAGGGCTGAGAGCAGCTGGATGTGCTCTGTGCTGCATCATGATAGCACATTTTGGTTGACACTTTATTTAGTATTTTTGGTTTGTTTGTTTCAATCTTCTGTTTGCTTTGTTATAAAATAAAAGTGCGCGAAAAGCACTTTAAAACTACAATCTCCTGTCTCCTGCCTCAGCTGTTACCATCAATTGCCCTGACCGCATCGCTACCCTTCCAAGCGATGCGAAGTGGTGTAAATCCATCTCAAAGAGTCCCATGACCTAAAGAGTAACAGTCTTTAGATTTGCCTCCGTTAAGATCAATTGAACAGAATGCAAAATATGTGTGAGAATAAATTAAAAAATAAAACTAAAGAAACTTCTAACTAAATTTGTCATCCCATTTTGAAGAATAATACGTACGCTATATTGGTCAAAATAGTGTGGACTGCGGCTCGGCTCCCTTTGGGAGAAAGCTCTCTCCCTGGTAGAAGTATTTCTACTCATCTGCTTGTGAAAGGGGCCAGGCAGGAGCTTACCAAGAGGCCCTGTGTTTTGTTCTGTTACACATCAATGGGACGTCAAGCTGAGTCCGGCTCTCACAGACTCGGGATTAAAGGCTTTTTACCAGATTCTGGTAACCCCTCCTTCCTGACCAACACACTCCAACAATAGACTGAAAGAAACACATTCTTAACTCTTCAAGTACTAAGATGTAATTTGCAGGTGGCTGCTGCCTGTGCAGCATGCTGCAGCAGAGGAGGGCAGTCTAACTCCGACGCGTCTTTCAAACAATAACTCCAATCTGCCATGCGCTGCACTCTTCAGTGGAAGAATAAAACCACTGTAGGAAACAGAACAAGGCAAAGAAAAACAAGGAACAGCACCCACCTCCAGCTTAAGGAAAGGAAAGGCATCGATAACAGCATCTTCTATTTGACAGTCCCCTGATATTGTGTTAAACATACTATATAAATGGCTTCAACACCCCCCAACCAGAAGTTCGGTCAGTTAGATTTTTAGGATTAAAGGCAATGTCATGTGATCGCTGTCTGTTGGAATGGTCTACCCTGTTGATTTGATTCAGGACAACTTTGAAACTCTCCTTATAAAAATAAGAGAAATTACAGCTCCTCCACTGTTATTGGATTGCTGGTGTTACACAGCAATGTGCACTAGGTGACGCTGGCACTGACCACTCTATATACCGGTTAGGGCCCCTCCTCTCTCTGTCACATTGGCTCAATGCATCTTACACAGGTAATACAAAAATAATACAATAGTACTGAAAATAATACTTTTTAGTGCTGCTGGTGCTGTATTTCAAATAAAAATGAATACAGTTAAATTATTTGCTTTTTTTATTCAGTGGAAAAGCCATATGAGCTACAAACAGCTTGTTTACAAAGGCGTCCCAAGAGGAAGGCAAGTTACAGTTACACACAAGCATGCAGTAAGCAATCCATGTATTATTGTATTCATTTCACATGATATACACTCACAAGGCTGGTTGCTATCTCTTAAAATGAGAATGTGGCACTGTGGATCTGAGTTCTACAGGTATTTTATTAGTTATAAATGTTAAGCAAGGGCACTAAGAACCACTCAGAGTTATTGCAAACACCATTAATATGTTACTATATGTGGAAAGTGATTTGTGGCTCTGTGACCTCTATGCCTATTCTGTTTTAAACAGCAGGATCGGAGAGACGAGAACTAAATAAAGAAACTTAACAGCAGACCTTTGCAAAAGTCAATAAAAAATGCTATTAGGAAAAAAAAAAAGGAAATGTGTATTATTTTTGCTGGAATACAGTACAGTACAGTACAGTTCTCGCTGAGAAACATGGAAATCAAATCAAATTAGCATCTGGCTGGTGCTAGATTTTACTGGGGCCACCCGTGATTTAATATTGAATGCTCAATAGAAATGAGATTCTAGACGAGCCCGTGTTTATTCCAGTTAAACTTCAGCGCGCCAAGCAGAATGGATTTTCCCCAACATGCTGCCATTCCCTCTGTCTTCTTTGACTGGATAATCAACGGTACCCTTTAATAGATATGAAGCCACTACAGGATCTGATTGCTTCCAGCTGATTGGTGTGCAATCCCAGGGAGCAACTCTGACATGAATTGTTCTCACCGCAGGCATCTGCGTCGCTCAGTAGAGAACTCCGGGTTTATCAACCAATGCAATTACAGTGCCAGCCCACGACAGCTGTTTTTTTTTTTTTTGCAAAGTGTACTTTATTTTGTAAAAACAAATAGGAAAAGAAATAGATTATTAAAAATCCCTTGAATGAAATGTCTGTCGTTATCCCTATCAACAAGTAGTGCAAATTAGAAAATAAAATATGCTAAATATCTCCCCTTGTGTGATCTAGAGATTAGAACAGCCTTCTCATATCTTATCCATAAGTAATATTACAGTTCAGGTTTCCAAAGTAAAAGCATAGTTAAGTTAAACAAGCATGCTTTCACTGTGCTTTTTCACACATTTAATAAAGCACAGATAAGCATTGTAAAGCCAAAACAGCTATGGTAAATGGGTAAGCATGTGAACATTGTAAAAAGGCAGCAGGTTTACTGTGGTAAACTTTTGTAAGGGTTATTTATGCACAGAACGGTATGCTTTCCTCTGTGGTATATGTGCAGAACTGCAACTGCAAAGTTAGTGCATCCAAATGCTACTTTTTTATTTTAAAGCATGGCTCAGACTGCAGCTGCCACTGAATGAAACTGTGAGAGATCCTCTGACACAGACACAATCGCATCTTCAACCACAGAAACAGACTTTTCAAAGTGACGCTGCAGACACGATTCACAGGATCGCTAGAACTTTAGGTTGGGTTGAGTGTAACTCTGAAAAACCTTGACGAGGTCTCGGGTGTGTATCCTCTTGGGGTGGCTACTTCCTCGCACTCTTAATCACATCACTTAAATAAACAGAGGGACATATTCAAGCATTTACCCCTGTGATAAGGTAACACCAGTATTTGTTCTCTCTGTAATGGATGTTAAAAAGCTTTAACATTATGAGTTTTAAATCATTAGCTCATAAGTTTAATGTACCAGGTCCTGTGTGGACCTTGCAGTAGTTGCCTCTTGCTGTAACTTTAGCAGTTTGTCACTAAGCATGCTGGTTAATGCTTTGTGAATATAGCCTGCAGAATGCTGTACAGTTACCAGTCATTTAGGATAGCAATTAAACAGACATTGTATCAAATAAAAAGGGGGTCAGTGTACTTCCTAATTTTGAGGATAATATCTTCTGTCAATTCTGTAAGTTTACTGTGCCAAACCTGTGATAGATGTCATGCAGACATATTTAACAGTAAGCATGGAAAAGGCATGATAGGGCATTGAGAGATATAGTACAGTGTGGGCTAGGCATGTTAGGGAGTGAATTGCAGAATTACTATGCAAAGTAGTTGGCTACTCCAGTTAAAAGGATATGCTGATTTCTGGTACTACACAAGAACAGGTTAAGTACAGTGGCCCTGGTTTAGTTTGAAATGAAATGGGCATTTGCATAATACACCTAACACGTGCACACTTGTACTGCTGGGAGCTCCGTGTGGTTTATTTCTGATAATTGCACAGGGAGAGTTCAGCTCTAATTCATTTGAAATCTGAATCGAGACCTCCGTTCACGTGGAGAGGCACTCTATGCAACGTTAATGTCACAGACTGTCATATTTTATTGTAAATGTGTTATTTAGCTATTTATTTTATTCACTGCCAAGTGTTTTTTTTTTTGCTTGCAGAGTACACTGTGCAATTACTGAAGCAGTGCATCATTGAGTGACATTGCCCAGCAATTGGGTAAACTAACAGAGATGTTAGCAATCCGCACTTGTACAATTTAACTATTTAAAAATATGTTTTAAGGCTTTAACCATATGTGCTTGCTAATGCCTTCCATGGTATAAGGTGGATTTGGGGTGTTAGCTAAACCTGTTATTCTATAATTGTAACATAACAAAGGCATCCAAGTTAGTCATTACATTGTGTCTCTAATTACTGTGTCTTTACATAGTAGTTACTTAGTAAATACATGTGGACTTACACATAATTACAATGTTATTGTGCATAGTTACAATGTACTTAAAGTTTAAATCTTTTTGCACACTATATGTAACTACACAATTGTATCAGAAAAGGTTAGGAACCTATGGAATTAAATACTACCTTTCATACTTGAGCATAATCACTGCGAAAAAAAATGCAAAATTCGTTGCAGGGAAAAAAAAATCGAAACAGGTTTGATTTTTGGATGAAAAACGCCGCGATCACCACCCTGTCCTGCTCAACTTGGATATAATCTGAAGGCAATATGGATCGGGTGCAAGCTGCTGCATGGTATTGCTCCAAAGAAAAAGAGAAAGAAAGAGAAGAATGTGGATTCACCCTATAATAACGAGTAATGGGAAACCCTAGGGGAGCACCAGCGTCTTGTGCAAGCGCTGAAATATACTGTATATATATCTATATCATCTTGTGTCATTGGTAACAAATAGTCTAAAAAATGTTATTGACAACACAATTAGAAGTAGACACAGGAATACCAAACACAATCATTTCGATGCATCCTGATGTTTTTAAGTAAAAGCAGGTAGATGGTACTGCCAATGCAGATGTAACGTAGATGGAAACCTGTAGTCAAAACAGTGTGTTTATTTTAACATAACAATACTGCTTACTTTCTAATTTCCTCATATTTTCCCAAAATGTCTCTTTGTATTCTTTATCGAGATATTTCTTGTGCTGATATCAGACGTTCCCCCATCTTGCCTGTGACGCGCAAGTCTGAATACAAAAACGTCGGGCGTAAAAACACAACGAATAATCTATAGTGTGTATAGCCCTTTGGAGTTAGGGTTAGGGTTAGGGATAGGGTTAGGGTTAGGATTAGGGTTCTATCATGCAAAATAATAAAAAATAAGCACATTGTAACTATGCATAATAACATTGTAATTATGTTTAAGTGCACATGTATTTAATAAGTAACTACTATGTAAATACACAGTAATTAGAGATACTTCATGAAAAGTGTTACCAAAATTATTTATTTTACTGGTGATTGAATTGTCAGAAGAAATGTCTAAAACAAAATCAATTGATTCTGACTGGCAGATAGAAACAGGTTGCATGTATATAATGTAGGGAAAAGGTAAAAGCATGTATTAGCAATATAAAATGAGACAGCGATTTGACTAATAAATGATGGCAACAAATGACATGAATTCTAATGCAATGGCTGTCTTTCCTATGGTGTTCATCTTGCATTCATTATGAATGTAAATTATGCGTTTGTGTTGGCAGCTAGGCTGTACTGCAGAATTACTGCAATAAAACTGCAGTATTTCGGATTAAGTGGCAGGACAAGAAAGGCACATAAAGGACAGCAACTCTTCTGATGTTATGCATGCAAGGGGAATATTTTACTTTAGATTGACCTTGATAATTGAATTAGAGCCACACTTGCAAACCTGTTCAATGGAAACAATACCTATGTAACAACTGTTACATATGTACATTCTCTGGCATATTGTGTTATCCAAGTTTGAGAGCGAATTTAATGAGAAACACCATGTTTTCTGTGATGCAGCGATAAACAACCCGAAGCTATCAAGCAGCACATTTCATGGCACTGTTCACTATACAAACAATTTGCCTTTTTTTTTTTTAATGGAACAATTTTAAACAGTTCTTGCATAAAACAGTCAAATGCTTCTCTACATAAAACTGCTTCAGAAGGAAACCTCCTATTGGATGTTACCCTGAGCTTTATTTGTTATGTTTAAAAGAAACTTGAAAACATAAGCATATACTGCAGTCATTATCAACTCAAGGCAAACAGGCATGTGTTGTACTTTCAACTGAGTTTATTTAATATGGGCTGAAAAATCTGAAAACAGTCTGAAAACATCCCGCCACAATGTTAAAAAAAAAAAGTTCTGCAATGAAACTCAACACAGCTTTGGTTGCTGCTGCCAAATTCCGTGCCCTTTTAGTGAACCCTCACCCTTGAACTTGTCTGGGTCACATAACCTTCTGCGAAATACAGACAGCACACGTCTCTTTTTATTCACCACTTTCCGTTTTTAACAGTCGGTCTCCATAGCACTCAGGAAAATACGAGGGGCTGCTAGCGGGAGAAAATGTCACTTGGAGACATTACACAGGGATAGTGGGGCTCTGCTTAGCTTTGAAAACTGCCCCCCCCTTAGTCTTTCTCCATTATTTAAAATGTTTCACAGATTCTTGCATCTTAACCCTTTCATGCATCAATTATTAAAAATAGCTGTTTTTTTCCCCCCATTGCTTTTGTGAAGTAGTGGATAGGACTCTGGACTCTTGTATGTGATATCTTGTAACAATTGTAAGTCGTCCTGGATAAGGGTGTCTGCTAAGAAATAAATAATAATAATAATTTATATGGGGAAAAAATGTCATCCTCCTATGAGGTCATCATGCAAGAAAGGTAACACATTATCTACTAGCCAGATATCAGGCTATCATGCATTTGCATCTTCCATATGTCCCCATATTAAGATTAGAAGAGAGGGTTTTATATCAGTCCCCATGTGTGGTTGCCATACAGGAAAGGGTGTTGTAAAGAAATCTGTAATGTAGATCCTTATTTATTACAAGAGGTTATAAGCACTGCTTGGTCTCAATAATGAACTTATGGTTTTTGTACTTCTCCAGATAAGGTGTTCGTTTACTTCTGCAGCTTTAAATTCAAAAGCACTGTTGCTCTTGCAGGAAAGAGGAAGGCCCCATACTAGGGCGGGGAGAGGCAGATGAAGTATTGCTATTTAAATGCGGTTGTTTTTTACGGCATAAATCACACTTAAGTCTCCATTCGCACAGTTCCTGTGGATGCACAGATTTTATCTACAACCGGTGACAATGTCTATTCAGACAGTAATAATCCCCAGACTATAATAGTCCTTAATAGTACTTAATGTTCCATATACAGTGTATCTGATGATAATGGGACAGGCAGAAAACACACACACACACACGCCTACAGACATGCTTGTATCACCAAACTAAACAGCAACATCAAATACATCATCAAATCAGTATTGTTCTTACAATATCATTTTGCATGTTGTTGTAAGAGTAGCTATTGTTTAAACTGGATTAATAGTTATGGAGCAAGTTTATATTTAGTTACTTATCCTATGAAATGCCAGAAGTACCAACTCAGTCTTAATATTTCAATTAGCTGGATAATGGTTCAGCTTTGCTGGCCAGTCATTTTGCTTGGATGAGGTGTTGGGTGGAGTGAGATATACAAACCATCTCAGCCGTGCTGCCAACCAGCTGGACCAACCCATTAAAAAGCTGGGCTTGAAATCAGGACAGGGAGGAGTTTTCCTGCTTTCTATTTTTTTTTTTTATTTCACCACTTAACCAAAGTGGCCCCCATTCTGATAATCTCTTAGTACATTTTTTTTAGTTATATCCCAATAAACTTAAAAAAGACATCCACTTTGGACTGCATGAAAATGAGTTTCCTGCTGTAGTAATTCTTGCCTGTAGTTGGAAAGCTCCAAATTCCAAATTCCTACAAGAGAATCGGAACAGTTACTGTACTAACTTGATCTAATTGTGTGCTACTAATGATGTTGGCCTATATTTTCCCCTGTGGGTAAAATTGCAGGCAAATTGCCCTATACATAAAGTATATTCATCACATGATCTTTTTTTTCATCCACTATAGCCTTCACAAATTAAAATGAACCCCTCTCTGCACCGTACTCAAAAAAGATTTAGAGTCTAATAGAAAGGCTGCTCTCTTTCTTAATTCCACAAAACCATTTTTAAATTGTCCTGTTCAACATGTTCACCTAGTGTCTTTCAGAACGGGAAAAGCACCTACTGGAAATACAGCTCAGATAGTTATTTTAAGCACTCTCGAAGTGCATCTAAGATCTGACTTATAGTTTTTTTATTCTCCTATCAGATCAGCCAAAATAATGGACTCCGATACCTGGTGTGTTTATGAAGAGTGTCCGTTCCATTTCACCAGGGACTGACATACACCTGATAACGAATTCCGGATTGATAACAATGTAAACTGTTTGTCATCTTACCGTATATACAAATACCTTGTGTTTATTTCATTTTATTTTAAAAAAGTGCTGCTCATCACATAAGCAGACCAGGACTGTAGCCCCACATGTAAACATTAAACATTGCTTTGTAGTTTCTGCACTTCAGATCTGCAATCCCTAACACTGGATATTTTAAACAAAATGTCCCGTGTTTATAAACACTGCTGGAGCTCTGTAATGAATTTATAGTAATGCATTTCTGGCTTTGTCCAAACATTCCCCTTTTACTCACTCTTACGATAAAAACCTGAGACTGTTTAGGCTTCACAGTCAATACAAAAGCAGTAAGCTTAGTGGAAATCTAATAACTTTTGAGTTGAATTAACAAACACTAGGCAAAGAGGGAACATCTTTTACCAATAAATAACAGTAAAAATTAAATAAATCATTAAATATCATCAGAGTTTTTTTTTTCTTCTGCATATCTAATATGTTTTTACAGATGTTTAAACTCATGCTGTTTAATAAGAGTCGATGCTATACTCGAATCGCACTAGCTTTAGAACTATGAAGAAAAAAATGATTTCAACTAAAAACATTATTGAATTAAACTTTTTGTGGAAGTGGTTGACTGTTTGTGTCTGGATAATGTAGATCATTTCCCTTTACTATTTTACTATTTATTACGTGTCTCAATGGAATGTCAACACAAATACATATATACATATATATATATATATATATATATATATATATATATATATATATATATATATATATATATATATATATATATCAACACTAATACATATACATATATATATAATTAAACTGTTCGGTTTATCATTTTAACTGGTGGTAAGAAACTCAGACTTAAATACTTTAAACAGTGCTTAAATTTGTAAAATAAAAATGCAATTAAAAATATATGTTTTTTACATTATAACACTGGCAAGGAATAGTTCAGAACAACGCTGGTCTTTTTTTTTCTAGTTTCATATTAATGTGCTTTTTATTCCTTTCAGAAAAGAAACGGGGGCACAGTGTTCTCCTGTTTCAAACCGGGCTCTGTCTCTTGTTAAAGACAGTAAATTGGAGTGTGGGTTGATTAGATCGGGGATACTGCCTTGCCTTGGGGAGCCCATCGCCCAGCATCAAAACTGTCAATTCACTGACATCGCTCTGGGGGCACTTTAGAAACTCATAATTACGTCTTTTAACCTGCCTGCCTCAGTAGAAGAAACGGGCTCCATTATATTTAGATGAGATGAGATTGTTAACAAGAATAAAATCATTCAATGTAAAAAAAAAAAAAAACAGCATGAATGATTGTATGCTTTTTTATTCAGCATAAAAGTGTTTCAGACACACAGTACAACATGTCTGGTTTCACGGACCCCAATCTGCACTAATTTAGGATGCATTAGTACTTACACATAATTACAATGTTATTATGCATAGCTGCAATGTGCTTAACGTGTACATTGGTTTGCATGTTATAATCCTAACCCTAATCCTAACCCTAACCCTAATCCTAGCCCTATCCCTAACCCTAAACCTAACCCACCCTAATCCTTTTCTGATACAATTGTGTACTTACATATATCATCCAAAAAGATGTAATTATGTGTAAGCACACATGTGTTTACTAAGTAACTACTATCTAACGGCACAGTAATTAGAGACACTTCATGCAAAGCGTTTTTTAGTCTGGTACTTATTTTTAAAAAAATCTGCCCATCGTATACTAAAACATGTTGCAGTGATATATACCTAAAGCAAGCACGCAGCATGTGTTTCATATTGTAGCAGGAGGCAGGAACAGCAAGTAGTGTGAATACTTTAAAACATTCACAGTGGTGTTCTGCAAGTCTTTAACTCTGACAGTTTTGTGTCTGACGAGTTGATGTTTCGTGGCACCGTTCATCCCTGTCTGTCTAGTGTTCCAGCGATCTGGAATGAACTGTTTTGTGACTCAGTCAGCCAGTCAGTGGGAAAGTCATTCCTAACAGATGACAAAGCCGGTCAGGAAAACAGGAGTACAACAAAGAGATTGCCCCCTGTGATAAATCGGTGACATTAAGTATTGAATGTACAGACCTTCAAATGAGATGTAGTGCTGTCTTAAGTCCTGTCTAATTCATTCATTCTAAAGACCCATAAAAACAGACGGCCGGTGCGGCTGTAATAAATTTCACTCATGTTTGCTGGCTGGGGTAATATTATATATCAAGGGTAAAGGTTCTTATCGGTCTGGAGTGTAGCTACCAGAATATTAACCGGGTTGTGTGAAGCCTTGCGATTTAAAAAATAAATTAAAAATAAACAAACTGATACTTACTGTTATTTCCTCAAGTTTGTTTTGCAGCATTTTATTTTTTTATCAAAGGCAAGGGATAACAGCCCCTATTTTCCACTTAATCATTACATTTAGTAAGGTCAAATGATGCTGTAATCACACTTTCCTTACAGTAACTACACCTGTTTGGCATATAGCTTGTTTTATTCTTAAATAATCCTCTTAAACTGGCATATTTACCTTAAATGAAGGGAGCCTTTTAAAAAAAAATTTAATAAGGGAAAGTGGAGAATCCAGGATTAGAGCATTTTATGGAAGCAGGTGCCATATGAGCTTTCTTACAAACCTCCACCAATGCACTGCACTAATCCAACCCCAATAACCCCCTCAAATCATGAGTCATGTAGACTACTGTGGCAAAGTTTGACTAAGCTCATTGTGAACCTGGACCTCCAGAGGTGAATGGCTGGTCCACTGGGTTTCCTGTGGGTCTCTAGTGCCTGCTCACTCACTGCTTAGTACAGGTACTGGTGATGCCAGAACTGCGCAGTACACCCAGATGCCAGCAGCGATTCTGTATCTCAGGCAGGTGTCCCTTGTTTTGTTTGTCTGCTAAGTCTGTAAAAGACATCTTGAGTGTCTAATGGGGCCAGTGTGAGAATCAAACACACAACCTGGGGACATCATAAAAGTCAGAGGATCGTAAAGGCATTATTTACGCGTGCTTCTCAGTAGATACAGTCTCAACGTGTCCTCACTGGATGTGATGCTCAATAATATTTAAACTGAACGAAAGAGTTTGAAATGACTGTACTTTGCAATGTATCATTTTTATATTTTTGTTTTACAGTGGTCATGTTTTGAATGGAACATTTTGTGTACTGTATTCAGGTCATATTTCATTCACCTGTGTAATGGGCAGTGTTGCGTGATGTAGTGCCGTTACGGATTCTGTCCCGTTGGTGAGATGAGATGAGGTTAAAAGCTCTAAAACCACGAATGCAGATGTGGCACGAATGCAGCTCCTTTGCATTGTGGTTAAGGTGCTTGCTAGCAGCATGCGGGGTCCCCGGTTCGAGCCTAGCCTCCGCCCTGTTATACCTCTATAAGATGCTATTGTTCACAGCAAAATCATTTTTGTAGGCATTTTCATTTATTTGTTAAATGTCATAACTGTGCATCCACAACAGGGAGCAATTTAATTGTCCAGAGATAATCAGTTCATTACAAACGTACAACGCTCCAGAGGAAAAATCTACATACAGTAACTTATATGCAGTCAATAAGTTTTTTTTCCCACCGTTTGAATGTTGACCTTCCAGTTATTTTTTTTAACCTTTTTTGTAAATACTTTTTGTTATTAAGGTAAAGGAAGTAGCTGACCATGAATAGAGCGTGTTGGAGTGAAAGCTATACTATTTTTAAAAGAATTACAGTGAGTGACTCAGCCTGAAGGAATGCTTCACAAATTAACATTTGATCGCATTTACCTCTTCTTTGGCAGAGTTAACAATAAAAAGCATGTTTGCTCAGCGTCGCTGCTCTCCATAGTTTCTGGACCCTGTTGTGTTAGTAACTTGAAACTTGAACAAACACCCTACGGCCAGACAGACCCATTTTAAGCTGTGTTTATTTAAAAAAAAAAAAAAAAAAAAGTGAAATAATGATGATTTCATTGCCAATTTGCCCAATGCGTTACAGTTCTGCCCTCCCCTGTCCCCCTCCCCATTATAGGTTAAGACCTGAGTGGAGGGACGGTAGGAATTGGTTACCATTTGTAAACTGATTACTATACAGGTTCAAGAGTCTGATAGAAGTCTGCTAGCTGTGTTGCCAAGACGTTAGTGTTGTAAGAATGGGGGTTTCCAGTCTATTGTTGGATCATTAGTCTGCTTTATAAACTATTCTGCTGTTGACTTGAGTTGTTTTTTTCACCCCAAAATAGTCTATACTGCTTGATTTAGCCTATGGTGCCACATAATGGTAGCACATATTGTGTTTATCAGAAGTGTTTATTCATGCATGAATGCATGCTTTATACATGTGATCAACATCATGCGTTACAAAGAAACATGGAATGAATACACGTAATTAAATTCACATGAATTAACAGGGCTGAATTCAAAATGAATTACTTAAGAACTCAGAGGAAGTGCAGAAGATATTCAGGGGGAATTCATTATGACTTTGCGGCCATTATTTTCAGGTGTTACCCACTTGATTGAGAAATAACACCAATACCACTATACACCATATAGATTATTCCATTTAAGGGTTGATTAGGTCAACCTATACCCTGATTTATACTAGAGCATTTTACAGTAACAAGGAGTCCCCTGGATTGCATCAGTCGCCTATTTATAGGTGCAATCCCATAACCACGTGGGTAATTGATACAATCCAAGGGGAATTCCCACAGTGTTGTAAAATGCTCTAAAAAACCCAGATGTGTCTTAATTCGACGGGGCATGCCATTATGATGTTACAGGCTGGTCAGATTTCAATGCCATCTAATAGGTATCCCAAACCTATTCCTTATTATAATTTAGCAACCCCCTTACCTGCTTCTGAAAATTGGGTCTATAGCGTGCACCCTTAATTCATCATTTTTTAACCTGTTATTAGCACCAGCCAGATTAAACCCTTTTGGCTGGTTGAGTCAGGTAAAAAGAAACAGAGAGAATTAACAGAGATTAAGAGCCAGCTTGTTAAGTGATAGGCCTGAGGCAAGAGTTACAGTCTATTAAACCAGACTGGTCAGTAATCCCTAGTTCTCCCATTATGAGAGATTTAGCAAAGCGTTGGTTCAGGCAGGGAACTCACTTTTAAACTAGATTAAAATTGTAAACATCAAGCATATTAGGCACCCTCATTACCAGAACTTTTGTCGGTGAAATGGCTAGTATCTCATTTGTCATTAGATAAACAACACGCCCAATGATCAGCTAGAAAGGGCTTTATATATTACCTTAATCCATTCGTCCCGCTGTACGCCAGAGTTCGTCTCCTCCTCCCCAGCCCCCACCTTCGTCTAAGGGGGAGGGGAGCTAGCCTGTCCCCCTGCCCGTGGCTTCCCTACAGTCAGCCTCTCCACTATCTGCAGACTAAATTATGGGCAGGGACACCTCGAAGTGTGGGGCCAGAGGCCAAAGATGTGATGGACATATGTATAGAGTAGTATTTGTAGTCTAAGCTTTAATAAGTATTGTTCTCTATCGCATGTGTCTTCCTGACTGAACTTCCATTGTCATTTAACAAATGGATGAGATTGGTTTAGGGTTTAAAGATAAAGCTACTAAGGATCACACATTGGTTTTAGATAATTAAGGCTTCAATTCCTAGCATGTTTTGCCTTTGTGTTTACAAAGTGATTAGATTTCGAACTTCAGTTATGAAGAATAGCTGTTTGAAAGAGTAGAATAAAGCAATGGGGTACTTTGAACTGTTGGTTGGCTTGTTTATTAATAAATAAATACATTAATTAATTAATTAATTAATTAATTAATTAATTAATTAATTAATTAATTAATTTCCTTGACTGAACCACCGCTTTGCTAATTAATTAATAAAGAGACAAGACCCAGAAGTGACAGACCTCAAAAAGAATATTAAATGTTTTATTAGGCTGGGCAGATTTACTGCACATCAGTAAACTATTTTTTTGTTGCAGCAAGTGAAAAAACGAATTTAGGTTTAAACTACATGAATTAAACCATAGCTAGAGCTTGGTCAAAATGGATGAAAAGCACAGAATATTGTGTTTTGTATACTAATAAAATGATACCAATCAAGAAGCGTGACAAGCTTAAACAGCAAAATTGAAAAATCGATAGTTTTGAAATGTTCCTGAAAGAAGAGCTTACTTTAGAATGACTCTTGCGTTGTAAGTTGAACCTGAGTTTGACTCGCTTTGACTTTAGGGGGGTGGCTTACTTTGTTTAAAGAAAGAGAAGAAACATCCAGTGTCTTTCCATCACGTACTAGCATGTTTAAACATTTCATTTGTTCTTTTGCTACATTCTCCCATTTACAGAACCAGAGGAACCAGAAGCGCCTCATGTATTTTGTTTATAATAGCGGAATTCAAGGGAACTGTTTTCGCCTTTTATAGACATTCCACATGCTAGTAAAATTTACACTCCTGTGATATTATGTGACTGCTTCAGGGGGTGACAACAGGGGGAGGCAAGGGCAAACCCTCTGCCTCTTCCCTACACACACTGAAAACAAACCTACTCACATAAAATAAATATCTTAAAAGTGATGCATACTCTAGTTTGTTTTAAAAAAAAAACAGCTGAAGTTTGTTTTTAGTATAATCACATAAAAGCTACACTCCCAATGTTTACTTATACTTCTGGCCAGTTTACCACACTGTATTACAGTATCACCTCATCTTTAATGAGCATGTGTCTGCTGAAGATGTTACTAGAAGCCTGTTGCTAGAGCTTACAAAATAATGAACTGTTGCTGTAAGGTGTAAGATTTTGATTGGATTTTTTTTTCTTCCAATTAACAAAGCCAAATTAAGATGACGCCGCACTTTGTTACATTATATATAGTCATCCTATAATGGTACAACCACTCACAACCTTGAGAGGTTCCTGGTGCAAGCCAAGCCTCTGTCCTGTTACATTGATGCCGTGACCTGTATCTCAAAGACTAGCTGCAGCCCATCGTTGAGGTTAAAGGGGAGCAGGGTTGTGGGATGTCTTTACAGATTCAGACCCCAGTTGATGAGATAAGGTTAAAAGCCCAATGACTACACATGCAGACAAGCCTACAGGGGTGTTCCATGAAAATATAACGTTAGTTACACTGGATAAGTCATCAATATCACAGGCAGCCCAAGACTTTCAGGTGACCAGAATGGGACAGAGTGGCCATTACTCTGTGAATTATTGTTGTAATAAAATATAACCGTTTTCATAATGTAGAATAATGACCTGTACAGTAGGTCACGTACCTGCCTTTTGAAGAGTATCCAAAGTTATTTAATATATTGCTGATGTTTCTTCTATAGGACCCCTTATAGAAAAAAAAAGTTTTGAGAAGGATGAACTTTAAGAATGTGGCTTTAATTAGCCACACACAGTGAGCCCAGATCCTACATTCATTCACTGAGGAATTTTTCTGTGTCAGTTGGCCTCTGAGAGAAATCTCAGCACAAACAAACAAAATATCAGCTTACCTCGGCTAGCAATATAATTTTAAAATCTGGGGATGTTTGAAAACTTGGTGTTTGTTGTTCTAATGGACTCTCTCCCATTAGTTTAACTGGCCTGCTAATTTAATT
The DNA here is from genome assembly GCF_902713425.1 of Acipenser ruthenus. Classification (NCBI taxonomy): domain Eukaryota; kingdom Metazoa; phylum Chordata; class Actinopteri; order Acipenseriformes; family Acipenseridae; genus Acipenser; species Acipenser ruthenus. The sequence goes on from NC_081218.1 coordinate 11,268,947, forward strand.
TAACTAACCTAGGCTTTCTTTATTTATTTTTTAATTTTTTTACACATGGAAAAGCACATTTTGAGATATTTTCACTCAGCAGGAAAAAATGATAACGACCTGCTGGCTGCTGTGTAAAAGGCCCCTTAAAAGAAAAGGATAAAAAAACAAAAAAAACACTTTAATACAGACTTTGACTTATTGTCTGTGTCTGCTGGCCTTGATTTGCTATGATGTGTTTTCCAGACGTAATGTAACTTTATACCAGAATAAAATTATATATATATATATACAAAGTTATTGCCTTTTTAGTTTCTTTTTTCTTTCTTTTTTTTCTTTTGAGTGCTCAATTATATTACCCCTGCTTTTCTCCCCCGTTTAGTCCAATTATGTTCTCTTACCGCAGCAATTCCCCACACAGCTCAGGAGAACTGAGAGTTTAGTAGGCATCCTCTGAACCCACGACGAGCCACTTTCCTTTTTTACGCCCAGGATCTCGAGCGTGAACTCCAACCCTAACTCTAAAGCTAATCCTAACCCAAACCATAAGTGTAACCCTAACTCTAACACTTGCAATAAACTCTAACCCTATAGATTTAAATGGGATGCCACTATGCAAAGTCAGTTTACCTACTGTAAAAAAACATTGTATAAGTCTATTTTCTAGGTATTTTAGGGGGTCCTAAAAATGGGGGGAGTGACTTATACACCGGTGTGACTTATAGGCTTTTTCCTGAAATTGTTGTCTCAAAAAGGGGGGGGGGGGGGGGGCGACTTATACACTGGTGAGACTTATACACCATTTTCTATGGTAAGTGAGCGATACAGTGTTACTGCAAGTGTCCAGCAGGTGGTGTAGAAAAGCCTGAGTCTATATCTGATTTTTCCCAGGTTTTGTCTTAATTAAAACAAACCAAACAAATGGCTTTGCTTCATCAATAATAATACAAATAAACAGCGCTGAGCATCCCATTTTTCTATAGTTCATAGAGCTGCCTCTTTAAAACAGGGAGACGTTTTTCTCCGCTGTAACGTGATATAACTTCTTAACGCCCCTGAATTAAAGTTGATGATATTTCTGATTATTTTAACAGAAAGCAAATTACAAAGTAAAAATAGATCCCTGGGTACAGCATGAGTGTGTGTGATACAAACATAGACCATCAATGTGCTATATTACATGCTAGAAGCCTGACTACTCCCCCAGCCCCCCCCCCACCCCGCGCACTGTAAAAACTACTTCTTCACTGTTAGAAACCCAAAGGAACAGCATACTAGTAAAATACAGATAGAAATGTGAGCAATTTCTGCATTGCTGCTTACTAGTAATAACTGGGAACAGACACGTCAAGTAAGTTTACAAACCCCCTCTCCAAAAAAAAAAAAGAAATTAAAAAAGAAAAATTTGTCAATGATAAAGTGTTGTTACCAAAGGCTTTTGATGTGGAAAAAAAAGCACAGAATGTTTCAAGACTGGCTGTTTACTTCGTATGGATTTAATAGGAAGTTAATGACCTTTACATTACTGACAAATGTTATAAAGTGTTACCCAGATTCCTATGAGAAAGCATTGTACTGTTTGCTGTATACCCTAGGAGTTCACAGTCGTTTCTGTGGCTTTCAGAAAACACTGCCATGCAATATATCCTGACTGCCTTGCAACTTTGTTTAGTCTGCTTTTGGTTTGTGTAGCTAGCTACCAGTGAAAAGCGGAATGCATTTTAAAACTCTGGTGGGATTCAGTGTGAATTAACAATGGCTTGGGCAAACAGGAGATCAAACAGTGATATATATGGTCTTGTTTTTTCTTGTGACAGCCCAGTGAAATAGTGAAGAAGGAAAGGCCCCCTCCCCCTATGCAAATTGTCCTCCCTCTCTCTGGTCTCCAATAACAGTGAATGTTTAGGGGGGCCTCTTCATATTTTGTTTGCACAATGCATTCCTGCAGGCTCTTTATTTATGTCAATCTTTCTTTTGATCAGAGTCAGGTTACCAACTTTGTTCCTGTGAGTGAAAGAACCCACCTGTGAGGCAGAGGCCAGGCGGAATTCTTGGGAAAGTTTACCGTCAAATAATATGGCTAAATTATTTCTTCACATGGTAAACTACTTAGGCTGGCGGCTGATGCTTTGACATCTGGGTTGGATATTTCGGACAGATGGCTTTACCTGCTCCCTTGGGTGTGTGTGCATGTGCGTGTGTGTGTGTGTGTGTGTGTGTGTGTGTGTGTGTGTGTGTGTGTGTGTGTGTGTGTGTGTAGAGGGGAGATCCAGGTTTTTATTTTATTTTTTGTTTGCTATTCTGTGGTAGAATGAAAGGCTTGAGTCATAAGGGCACAGCAAGGTCGGTAAATTAGGGGCATATCTTTTGTTCTGTGATCATACAACCTCTTTTCCTGTCATTTGTGTTCAAATACATATACTTGAGCTGCCCACTTTTGGAGAACCTCTTAGCAACAACTCCAATATCTGTAACTGGACCTAATCAGACTGATAAGACTAGGCGCTTGATAGCCTGCGTCAGTCTTTTTTTTTATTTTTATTATTTATTATGATTGATGCCCTCATCAAATAAAATACAATTAGGATATCAGTGCATGACTATGAAATAACCATCTTGGAATATAAAGGGCAATGATTATACAATGAGGGACAGCAATCCATGATGTGTTTAATTATCATGCATCTCAAACAGGAAATGAAGGGACAGGGTTTATAAAGGAAGTGTGACGTCAGCTTCCTATCTGCAAAGCAGACACGTGTGAAACGGACAGAGAGAAGTGAAAGGAAAAGTATATGTTGATAAAAATGCAGCAAAACCAAACCAAACCAAACCACAGATGATCTCTGTGACAACAAATACAAAGACATACATTCAGAGTAGTTCAGGACATCAGAATGACAAATACGATCATCAGTTATGACGATTACTGCAGATCCCACCATACATTAATACCACGCGTTTTAAAATTGTGACTCTAATGAATGCACTGATTCCTCATTATTTCGCTATCTGACGTACACATAAAAAACTGAAATGTCGAGGGGAGTGAATTTAGTGTACATGGTAAAGGATATTGCACGTACAATTTGCTGTCAGCATGATCTAACCACGAAGTATGCAAGCAAAATTGTGAATTGTTATCAAATCACGAAATAAGTCTGCCTTGTAGTAATGTTAGTATTGCAGGGTGCCAGTTACACAGACAGTTACTTTCTTGTTCTGAGCAGGTGCTGTTACAACATCTTTTTTTTTTTATAGATCATCTATTGATGCAGAGTCGGTACGCACGGGGGGTTGCAGAAAGCTCAGAACAGTCATTAGCGCAGTGGTAGAAATGGAGACCCAAGACAATTACGTTTTTCCATTTGTATATCTGTTTAAAACAATAAGGAAAAAGAACCATATGCAAATCTTTGTTTGTCCCATCACGTTTTGGAACATTGATGGCGCCATCCTTTTAATGTAGAGTCCCTAGCAATTGTTAAATAATGCAAAGCGAAGATAAGGGAATTGTCATTTGCATAGAAAACCGACAGTAATATCAACGTTAGAAACGTTTTTGTTTTTATTACAGTCCTGCTTTGCATGCATCTGATTTAGGAAAACATATTTAGAGGACTTAGTGCTCCTTCCAAAGCTGTGAGTGGTATATTTTAATAATATATAGTCTTTTATTACACTGAACAATAGTTGGTAAACAGTGTACTAAATTGTAAAACACAAATGAAGAGTAAGTTTCCTGGTGTACAAGTTAGAAGAAGCTTTTTCTTTAATGTAAGATATAATCGTAGTGCTAAAGTCTCAAAAGATCTGATAAACAAGGAAACCCAGCCTAATAAATGTTTGGAGAAAGCTAGAAACCTTTCTAACTACAGGAACGGATATAAATCAAATACACAGTATATGCCCGCAATTTGTTCACACACGTTCTTCACATTTAACATTTCCAACAGTCAAGAAGGGGTCCTGGCTGTTACTGCCTGGTAGAAAAAAAATACATTGCAATTTCATAACCGGCAAGAAAAGTTGGAATCCAAATGAAATCTAAATGGACTTCATTTTGAGAACCTGCTCTCTTGTCTCTGGCGTTAATCAGGGCAGGCTGGGAGTAATTTGGCAGTCTAAATTGTTGCCACACATGGGGCTGGAAGCTGGCAGGGTCATAAGCCCCTAATGTCACACCCTGTCATTTTAAATTAAGTTATGCAAAGCGAGGCGGCCTGTTAATTTTCTTGTACTTCTGTGGCAGGGCCCCTTGAGCATAATAAGAGGAAGTTATAATTGGGCCTAGCTGTTGATTGCGATAATTGCTACTGTCTGTATGAGGTATCTTGGCCTAGTTTGATCAGGCGTTTACTGAGGCATGACAGCATGCGTACCAACACCCCCACCACCCCTAGCAGAAGGGAAGGGGGTGGGGGTAGCAGCGTGGAGAGGAGCGGTTCCTTTCACAATCCCACCATCCCACAAGTCCGTTTTTTTCCATAAACAATACGTTTCGACCTCGAGGTGACCTTTTCGACCTCCCCTGCCCACTTGTTGACCTTAGTTCTCTGGTTTGTCTGGGAGGAAACACAACAACTTTTCTCCCTTTTGTTAGTTTGTTTTTTGGAGTGAGGAAGGATTATTGCTATCTGGGGGCCTCCCGTCGTAGCTCAGGAAAGAAAGAGGCTTCGACCACATGACAGTTCGGAGAAGGTCGGAACAGAATTTTAACCCCGGAAAAATATTTTTTAATGGGGCTAGATGTGGGGTGGGGAGCTTTTCTTTTGAAAACAATGCATCCTTCTTATTTTCTTTCTCTTTTGCCCTATTTGGCTATTTTGATTGAAGAAAGCAATGTTTTTTTTGTTGTTGTATTGTTTACTGCATTGTCTTTTAATTTACAAGTTTTTTTTTTATTTTCCAAGCGAAAACCCTATCACTTCTTGACCAGTAAACATCGTTTCAGAGTTTCAGGTCATCAAACATCAAAGAAAGAGAGATTTTCTAATCTGGGTATTTAAAAAAAAAAAACTCTAGTCATTGCATTGTGTGGCTGTCATGTCATTTTTAATGTGTATCTAATGAGATAAATACTAATTCAGTCCCATTAAAATCTTAGATTTCAATATTTATATTCCTATCCTTACAATGCGAATATATAAATATTAGGAATGTGGATTCATAGCTAAGGATTTTAAACCATTCTTTCAACTTTTGATGTCAAATTGCAGTGATGTATTCCAGTCTTTTTAAAATAAAGATTTAATAGAAAAAAAAGGTACCTGCAATAAAAAAAAGATTACAATGATTAATTTTTGTCAAGAATTAAATATTTTTTAATTATGGTATGTAATTCTAATTTAAATTTGAATTATAATTATGGTATACATTATTTAAGCCTGTGTAACAGCTTACTGCACGTTCATGTTTACTTAAATCAGTTACTAAATTTCTGATTGAATCAACATAAATATTGCTCCCCTGCTGCTGTGTTAATCTCCTACATTTACACATTCTCTCAATGTTTCCCGTAACAAACTCTGACCAGTTTTTATTTTAAGGATCCATTTATAAAAGGTCTATGCTATTAAATGTAATAACAGTTTATTACAATAACAATTTGATGACGCATTACAAGAAAAACGCATCACTGGTTACAGTATACGTGGTTCATTTTCTCCAAAAGAAATTTTAAACAAATGATAATATGCTGAAAAAAAGGTTTTTTTTTTTTTTAAAAAACCCAAAACATTTTAAGTTCCAACTTTAAAAGCACATAGAGCGAAACCTCTGCATTAAACTTTAATAGAATGTATGTTTAGACTATTTCTGTGACAGGCAATAACAGGGGCTACTCAAGACTATTTCTGTGACAGGCAATAATAGGGGCTACTCAAGCTCTAATTGCTAGCTTTAGATGGGTTCCCTTTAAGTAACAACTCTGAGGCGTCTAATGATGTGCGTCTACAAAGGGAGCGTATCACCAGGGTTAACATGTTTCAAAGTACAGCCTGGAAATGCATTTTTTTTTGGTTTTAGACACCCGCTGAGAGAGTATAATGAGTATATGTTTCTAATCTGGACCCCTAGGAGATGGCAGTTCCCTTGTCTTTTCACAGTGGTGGAAAATGGCAGGCTTTGGCTGTTTTTTTTTTCACAGGCTAATTTCGGAGCTGTCTTTGATGGTCTCTCAGTGGAGCTTCTGTTTCAAATATCCAAATGCAAGGATTAGTGGGCTTTTGTGCTGAAAACCTCATGCTGTTTTTTTTTTGTTTTGTCTTTTATTTTTTATATTGGAGATGCTACCTATCGAAAACAGACATCGTACTCAAACCTGGTTATCAGATTATTTTTTATTTGAACATTCACATACTGTATACATTTACATTACAAAAAGAAGATATCAGCCCTAAATAATTATTCAGTACTGAAGTCAACTCATCCATCAGCTTTTTACATAGGTCTAATTTTATTCTAATCACATTTTATTCTAATTCCTGCAATATTTTTTTTTAATTGAATGCTTGATCTGATTTCAGCATCAGCTTTTCAGCTCCTGCTGCCAGATTATCTTTGACTAAAAACATGCAACACAGTCTAGATCAGCACTGTGTCTGCGTAGTAGCCAGCGCCATCTAGTGAACAGGTGCGGTATTGTGCACAGAGGCTTCTTATTGACAACAATACAAGAGGAAACTAGGGTTACAGGTGTCTAAGACAACCTGGCATGTGCAATTCAAGACCTGCTGCTGAGGTCAGGTCAAAAGCACCTCAAAGCAGAGTATATGGCGCTACTCAATCAAACTGCCAGACACAAGAGACCAGTCCCTGAACACACTACTGCATGAGCAGAAGAGTACAAAGCTGTGTTTACGCCCGTCATTCAAATTGCATATATATATAGTTGGAATGAATGCTGCCATCGAATGGCTGGTGCTGTATGTTTTGATTGAAAGCACCCATAGTGGTGTTAATGAGGGGGCTGGACACCAGCAGGGTTAATGTTAAAGTGTGGCAATGTTTAGATGCACAAGCGTGGAAATGGGGTCCTGTATAACATCAGTTCAACAGTATCCAGACACCCCGTATTTGACTTCAATGGCTGCAAGAATCTTCCTGTGCATTGTGCCTTCAGCACTTTCATGACAACTAACCTTCACCTCGTATCTTTACACTGTAACACCAGACCACAAACCCAGTACTCTGGACTTGCAAGCAGCATAGGCAGGTAGAGAGAGGGAGGGAGGGAGAGATAGGGAGGAAAGGAGAGACAGAGGGAGGGAAAGAGAGAAAGGGGAGGTGGTGGTACCTTAATTCCCTGTCTGAAAAATAGTACAGCACGGTAAATGAATTCAGTGGGGAACAAAAAGAGAAGTTACAGTCACCTCCGCCTCCCCCATCCCTGTTTTTTAACACGAGTGTTTTCTGTTGCATCACTTGTGGGATTAATTTTGTTATGAGAGGGAGAGGGAGAGAGAGGGATAGAGAGAAAAAAATAAGTGTCATGCGAGTCGACAGGCAGTGATTAAGGTTTTAACTGATCATCCTCCCTCTGACAGCTAACCAGCTATTATCTTAAAAGAATCAAAGAAATGTTCAAAGCCCAGGCTGGGCGCAAAACATGAAAGGAGACGTCAGCCGTTGGCAGTTGACAAGCCAAGGGAAGAGACGGGGAGAGAGAGAGAGAGGGAGAGGGAGATCTTTATTTCCATTTTACCACAGAGACTTTTGACAACCTGATCCGGGAACACTGATGCTGATGTGCTACAACATCACAATACAGTGTCTCGCTTTGTTTATTTATCTGGGAATTATATTACGCACAAAAAAAAGAGGAAGAAAAACAAGACGTCCAACATAAAAGCTGACATGATGTCAACTTCTATCTGCACCGTTTCTTCAGCCTCTCAGAAAACAAGTATATATATATATGCAGAATCATTTTTAACACAAAATATGAGTTAATAGTTAAAGAGTAAGTAGCGGGGTTTCGAAAAATATAGCATTATACGTCCCTATGTGTTGCTACAACTGTTTAAATAATGTACCTGTCATTTTTCTTTTCATTGTTAACATCCTGACCACTTTTGACACTTTCAAAGCTTTTTTCAAAATGGACGCTCTAGTGCACTGGGGTTTGAGATCTGTCCTCTAAATCACTGCAGGAAGAGTGATTGAAAAAAAAAACAAAAAAAATACAGGTGCTGTGGCTTTTCTGTTCCGCAGCACATTATGGATCGTTATTGCTGTGTTAACTGTTTGACAATGTGTGCAATAATCCTTACAGTGTCAGTGCACTAAAGTGGCCATTTTGAAAAGAGCTTTGGAACAGATTTTAAAGTTCTAAGTGTAAAAAGTTGTCAGGATGTTAACAATGAAAAGAAAAATTACAGGCACTTTATTTAAACAGTTGTAGCAACACGTGGGGACATGTAACGCTTTATTTTTCGGAACCCTGCTACTTACTCTTTAAGTGTTATAAAATAAAACCAAATTTAAAAATATAGCATATCTATTTTTTACCCATGAACTAAATATATACCAGATTGTGTCTGCGTGAAGATCTTTAATGTCCATAATATATGTTTTTCACAGTTTAATGGAGGTACGTTCTCGATTCTAGAATGTTATGTGTGTAATAAATAAGAACAAACAAGGAGCTACGGGATAGAATGATTTAGGTGCAGGATGTTGCAGCATCCCCTTTCATCCCTGCTGTATATTGTATTACATTTCAAGAGCAAGTGCAATGCTAGCTCATGACACAGACTTGATAAAACAGAAATTTAAATCCACCTGACAAAGTCTGAAAAGTATTCTTTTAAAAGCTTCTTAAAGCTCATCAATGATGCATTCCTCTATGCTCGTCTCAGGTCACATTTGACGAGCAGATTTCTTTTGTGGAAGATTCTGCTTCATCTGGATGTAGCTTCAGCTAGCAGTATTGCCCCCTGCTTATCAAAGCTCTACTAATAGTTTGTGAAACAGCAAAGAAACATGTGTGACAGGGCGGATGCTAGACTTGAACTGAAGTCCCTGCACACCGCAAGTGAGTGTCTTAACCACTATGCAAACGAGCCAGGTTCGTTTGCTGGTGTGTTTTTAGAGCTTTTGACCGCATCGCACTGACAGGGGTCAGATTCCGTAGCAGCAGTGCCTCACACAGATTGTAAAGTTTTGAAACATGTACCCCCTTAAATACAGCTGATGCTTGGAGAACTGTGTGAACGCTTAGAAGTGTTTTTCTGTTATCGTTCTGACTAAATCTGTCTCAATCTGTGTGCCTTGCAGGTACGATAGGATCTGGAATCAGAGCTAAACCGTTAAGATATTTTGGCAAGATAATGTACCAGCAGACATTGTCTCATGTTAAATGACATTAGCCTACATATTAAAGTGTACAGGCTTAATACATTCATTAACCCTCATGTGGGGAATTTGCCATACAGGCAAGTAGACCAATGTGTTGGCACTAGCTGAAACATCTGTCTTCTTCACTTCGTTCCTTAATGTTGTACCTTAGCATTTGTATTGAGGGTTTTGAAATTATGTATGATAGTACAGTACTGTGAAAACTGTAGTTTTCTTAATAAAGAACATGTATCTTTTTTTTGCATATTTTTGTTATTTTAAAAATGTTTTATCAAAGTCTGCTTTCACAAAAATACTGTTTTGGATTATTTTACAATGGCAATTTGACAATGTTAGATAATCAAATTAAAACCAGAAGCCTTTATATTTTGCAACCAACAAGAGACAGTCAAGAGTGGAGGCCAGTCACCCTTGGACTGCCAGACAGAGACTAAAACTCCTCCTCACTGACGGTCAGCCAGCTGTAAGTATTATTATTATTTATTTCTTAGACACCCTTATCCAGGGCGAGATATCACATAACATTACAAGATGTTACATTATTTTTTACTCATTATTTTTACATACAATTACCCATTTATACAGCTGGGTTTTTACTGGAGCAAACTAGGTAAAGTACCTTGCTCAAGGGTACAGCAACAGTGCCCCACACCTGGGATTGAACCCACGACCCTCCGGTCAAGAGTCCAGAGCCCTAACCACTACTCGACGTTGAATCAATGAATCGGGTCAGATTGGAATGGCACTACCAATCAAATAGCACAAATAGCTCTGGTCTAAGAGCCCCAGACTGACCATGATGACCCCCAGGCTGCCCAAGTGCAATGGCAAGGTGGGGAAGGAGACAGAGGAAGCTGACCATCCCAACCATCCCCCAGGAACACATGGGGAGGAAGGTTCTTGAAATACACAATGGGGGGAGAAATGAACGAGGGGCGTGGCCAGCTGTAAAGCCTGTTATTGGAGGATAACTACACTGAGATTGAGGTATTTTCCTGTAATCAAGCACTGTTGGGTTTTACCAAATAACAAACTTAAGTTTTGGTTTTACCAGGGGTTTGTTTATGTGTTATGCAGTGTCAATCAATCGTGATTTGCAAATGTAGACTGAAGCGTTACCAAAAAGAGGCTGAAGTTTACTGCAGTATACAGTGGTCAAGCATAGGCAAGCATGGTCAACCATGATGTGTGATAAATTAATGGTACAGCTATGGGATAAATATGCTCTTTAGCTGTAAGTTTCTCAAAAGGGATTTTACACAAAAACATTTAAAAAATATATCTAAAAGGATCCTATTTTTATACTCAATCAACTCATTTGTTGTGGTAGAAGTCTCTATCTATCTATCTATCAATCTATCTGTCTTCTATCTATCTATCTATCTTATTTGTCTGTCTGTTTATACTATGCTTCTTATTTACATTAACTATGACAGGAGTCAATGCAGCATGCTTAATCAAGTATGACACGGTTTACAGTATCTCAGTCATTTTAATCATTGTGTATTTAAAGTGAGTTGACACTTGCTTGTAACCCTTTGACAACAGCATTGAAATATGGTGCAATTAAAGCCTATTCTTGTGACATTGTAAAAAAAATGATGACGTCTTATTCGGAGAGCACCAATATTAAAATGTGTTTGTTACGAATTGATACAGCTCAATGATATGTTATGCATCTTTGATTTTTATGAATAACTAACAGAATTAAGTAAATGAAATGTTTTGGAAAGAAAATACTTCAACAACTATGTGAGATAAACAAGACTTTGATTTCAACATTGAAATGGTAAGTAGACATATGATCAAGTATTATTTTGTCAATCTACTTGATTGGAAAACACAAAGTTTTGAAAATCAAGATCTACAATGAGTAGAATCATTGTGTGGAAAATGTAAAATAACTAGCATGCCTATTTACCGTGAAGCACGCACTGTAAGGACAACCAGCGCTCTGATTTGATTAGCAAACCAATTAGAGGTTAAAGAGCGGTCTGGTGACAATTTGAATTCCAGGTAATTTAGCAAATTGGAGACTGGAGACTGTATTAGGAGATTTTGGGAAACAGATGGCATTTCATAACTAGAAACCCTTGACAAACTGCATGACAAGGGCCACAATAAACCTCTCCTGTCTTTATTGTTTGTTTTGTTTTCTGTCAGATGATTATTCTCGCAGTGATTGACAAGGGCATAATGGACGAGAGGTATGAATTACTTTGCATCCAGGTTATGGATTATAAATTATTATGCAGCAATCCCCCATAGGGAAACTCAAACCCTCAACGCAGCGCTATTATTTCATAATGGATGTCTGATTTGAGAATGAGACACTCGGCCTGTCAAGCATTGGGTGATATACCACTGTGCCCAAGGATAGGGAGGGGGCTGTGGCCATAACTCACTGGCAACTTGATCACAGCAGTATAAATCTGCGCAGGAGAATTTGCGGTATTTTGATGTGCTTCTGCTCTTCCTGTTTCCACTTGCCCTGTGGCTCTTTGAGACCATGGCTGCAAACAAAGCAGTGATTTTATATACTGTACAAGCCCTTCACAGAGACTCCTGTTGCCTGTCGTTGCCTGTTCTCCTTGTCCTACTGTGTACACTTTGATTACTTTGTATGAATTCAATAGGTACTAAATAGAAAGCGATATGTCAGTTCATACAAAAATTGCATTTAAATAACTGACACCTATTATAAAGTGTTGCTCTTTGTTAATACCTATGGTGGCACATGTCAATGCAGAGTAATACCTTATTTGCAATTTCGAAGCCCACTGTGTCACGAAAAATCTTTGCTGTGTGATAAAAGCAGCTTCCATTTTGTCACATCAAATTATGCACTAAGGGCAGCTGGTTGAACTTTTCATAACACTCGACTCTTTAATTCAAATGAAGCTATCCTCTCTGGGACCTAACAACTCTCTGCTTATTCAACACCTTCAAAGGGAAGTATGTTAGCAGATCAATAGAGGAGAAAAACATTTTCATCTAAATGTAAAAACCAACACGCAGAGTTTGTTGGTGTAATACCAGTTTGGCTGAAAGAGTGACAAGAAGGTTTCAGAGGGGTAGAAGGCGACATTGTAGTAGGTAAGCACACTAGACAGTTATAACGCAGCCAGCAAAAAGCGGTATTCAAATGACATGCTAAGTGACAGCAGCTTTGACTCATCACAGCTAAAGGTATTGGCCTCACAGTACTATCTGTCACAGATGGTATTGTTTTCAGTTTTATCTCAGTGATAGCAACAGAAATCTTGATGGAACATGTGTTGAAAAAGTATGCAAATATTGTCATCGCTCATGCCAGATGGATTGAAACACTGTTCTTTATCATTTAGAAATTGCTTTCAAGATCACTTCTCCAAACTCCCTAGCCTGACTCTGAAGATGTGCCAGTATTTAGGTCCGTTACTATTTTAATTATTATGCCTTTTGTACCAATATTACAAGGATGTGTGTCATGCAACACGTGTTATAAACCTACACGAGCGTTATTTAATGTCTAATTTGATCAGTCTGGGGCCCTGTGTGTAGCTGTCCTGTTATATATGTGCAAATGTTGTAACTACACAGTATTTACACATGTGGTTGTGTATGTAACCACACGCACTATTACATTGTAATTATACTGTAGTAAGAGACATATAATCTGAAATGTTTCAAACTGTTATATTTTCCTGTAACTTTCACCGTAGTTGTTTTCCAGCTGATTTGTCAATCGATTGAATGGGTCTAGCAACGATTTTGGCACTCCCTAAAGGTAAATTCCTGCATTGTATTCAAACTTTAGAATAAAAAAAAATATTGCTGATGACAGATGTGTCTAAATTCTACCAAATAAATGAAATGCATGCCACAGACACGCCTTTCATTGTGCTGAACTAACATCTTAATTATTAACTGGTAAACGTCTGTTTTTTTATAATGAAACAGAGTTAATATTGTTCCATATTTGGATATTAAATGAATGGATGATTTCCAACAACTTTCCCCTTCAGCTAAAAAGTAAGTTGAAACTGGTCCAGAAGCATTGTATTTACAGAGGAAAGGATACTACACCCAAGCACTTACAGTATGCAGTGCCAAATACATTCTGCATCAAGACCAAAGCACACACCTTACCTGCGGATTAAGTGAAATCAAATAGGGATTGATGCTGATTCCAACGGGGTGGTGAACGTGTTCCTTTATTTTGAAACAAAATTGAGAAACCATAGCTACCTAAAACAAGAGGCAAAGGTAAACCGTGATGATAGTGGATTTCCATGTCACCAAGCTGTCAAGGGGAGCCGTGCTTTACAGCTGTTGTGAAGCAAAGTGTTCCATTATTGGGGATATTAACCGTAAATGTGTTGACATTTGCTAAATTCATTTTGAAAAAAAAATACAATAGGTTAGGATTGCTGGTTCTGTTAAAATGTTTACAGTAGCCAATTAAAGTTACATACTATGAAACCCTTCCTTAACTTTTTATGACTTTTGCAATCATTTTTGAACGGTTCCCAGTTGCTCTGATATTGAGATTTCGTACTTTACCATGAGTTGAAAAGGTGTCAATATCACATGATTTCTCAAGACCAGGGAGCAAAAGCAAAAATGAAAACTAGAGGAATGAGATGACATTAGAACAATACAGACTAAAATTTATAGAAGGATTGCAAAGATATTGGTAAATTGAACTGTAACTCATATATATAGTACAGTGGAAAGTACATAAAGCTCTTTACTGAATAGGCACACATCCATATAACTATACATAGGTAGAAATGCTATGCCTTCTCAAGGCTGACCAGAGGTATGTTATTTTTAAATACAGTGCTTTACTCACATGAAGGACATTGGCATTGAGTGGAGCCCAGAAGACTGGGATGGGAAGTGGCTCTGGAGCTCCTGGCTGAGATCTCAGGAGAATGATATTCACGTCCCAGATTGAGAGGCATAGCTGGGGCTGATTGACACAACATTCAATGACCTGAGTGCCAGAACGCTGGGACAATGCCCAAGCTGCAGGAGCTCCATGGTCAAAGTGAATTGGTGGGAAAGCAGAGAAGCAGAGCCTGAAGTCTTTCTTTCTTTCTTCCTTTCTTTCTTTCTTTCTTTCTTTCTTGTAAAATGTACATGAATTGGTGTAAGAATGGGACAATTTAGGGTACACATCCAATCTCAGTTACGCCGTTTCCAGATTCAAACTCCCTGTCTGGGAATTCAGTTCCGAAATCATCAATATGCCTCTTGTATGTAAAACCATGGGGTTGGCGTTTCAAGTGCGTAGGTTCTGAAGCATTGATTCCCCTGATTGAGTTTGGGGTGCTAGCTTTGCACATTGGTTTTCAGATTGAAAAGAATCAGTCACAAATGCATCAGTTCTAAAGTGCATGTAAACGTGGCAAATGTGTAGAGTGAAACAGGTGTAGAAGTTTCAAGAACAGTCTGTGAAATATCCATTTTCGATATCATAAATAATATGTGTGCAATTCTGTGTTGTAAAATGGGAGCACACTGTATTTACACACTGTTTACTTTGTGCCACCTTTCTGGCACATATGCACCATACATAATGCTTATACGATAAATACAACAATGCCAGATGCCCAGCCATTATCTGAGCATGTGTGAAATTATTTAAGCATGATATTAACTTGGAATTTGTGCAGGGAGAACAGTGGAAATGAACAGCAGTCGTCAAATCCTGTCTGCCGCGTTGGAGGGAGCGACAATGATGGAGTCCTCTTGGTAATCACTTATGCATTTTCCTAATGATCCATGATCGTTGATCACTATACAAAGTCAGTGATCGCTGGGCTGTAACTACCTTGAATGTGACATTTAAAATAATGTGCAGCCATTCACACTTCCCTTCTGCTGCTCTGTGCAATAATCAGACCTTAAGTGGATGCACATGCCTTTATACCCGGAAATTAATTGCCGTTGCCTAAAATAAAGTGCAACTGTTCATAATTCTTCCCTGAGTCTCCATGCAATAATCAAACAATCAGTTGCGCTGAGTGTGTTTGTACATTGAATTTAATATGCAATTAGATTGGGAGCTATCACTTCACATGTAATTGTTCATTTCATTTTTCTTTCTTTTTTTATACCTGAATTAATAGAATTGTATAATTTATTTAACATTGCACACTGAGAAAGGGAGAGTTACATTTTAACCCTTGTGATGTTGGATTTCATTACTGAGCTTCAATCAAACATTTTCAGCCAAACAAGATTGCCTGGATAAGTGGATTTCCTTGAAAGACTTGTACTGGTATTGAAGCAACTTTTTATAATGGGCTCTATTCACAAATCTTTAAAGTGTTACCCAATAGCCTGTAGTGCTTACCACAAAACACATTAGTGGGACTGCCTCCGTGATGCATACATCCTTGCAATGTATTTTTCAACAATAATCTTTTTCATATATCCTGGATCATAAATATTGCAGTATTGCAGGTGCCCATTAAAACATGTTGGTAGGTGTCACAGCATACTGTACCTCTAAATGATTACATTGTATGTAGGGTCTCGAAGCTGTACAATGCTGGCTGCTCAAGCTGTAATGATGTCTCTTATAATAAGAGACTTTCTACACAGGATATATTAATTCATTCTTGTAACAGGGTGATGTTACATACCTGGGTCATCACTGAATAGTGCTGAAGAGCAGTTTTCATAACAACACAGGCCCCAGCGCTAGGGTACCAGCAATGGTAAGCCCAGTGCCGGATTTAATAAAGCTGAAAATGAAAGCTTGCCCACAAATGGCGAGCGCTATCCCACTAAAAGGGACGTCCCGCTCCAGGAACCGACTACACTACTAACCAGAGCCGGGCAAGTCTAACTGCTCAATTGGTTGCCAAGCAACGCATCTCCTGTTCCGCATCCCAGCTGCACACATCTGTGCAGGAGCCAGTGACAGAGCCCTCCCGGTCGCAATTCTACATCAGAATGTGGGATGAGCTTGCTTTATAGACATAACAGGGATATCGACGTCATTAACCTCCAAACCCCTCTTGGATATCTTCCTGTCCAATAGGACAGTTAAGCCTAAAAAAGAACCTTCTTCTATTTATGACTGGAACCCCCAAACAGATTTCAAATCACACACTTGGCATTTTCATTTCACTTGCACTCGGATGCAGATGTTTAGTATGAAAGGGTTAACTGGCCCCAGAGTTCACTGGGAGTTTACTCACAAGAGCCTAATAAATGTGTCTGAAGATTGCATGAACTTGTCAGGTACTGAGGCTGTTAAAGCAGCCACACTTAACCCTTTCTGAACTACATATTTGCATTTAGGAGTGTACACTGTGCCCTTTGCGTCCAGATTTACTTAGCCGTTGCTCCAGTGACAAGTTGATATTTTACAATCCAAAAAAAAAAAAACCACAGTAGCTTAAATAAAATAAAATAAGCAATGTACAATATTCATATTTTTGCGTAGTGGCCCAAATTGGTTAAATTGGAACAAAAAAGTGTGTGATTAGTCTTTTTATCTTCTCCACCACTGTATATGGATTCTTACATCAGTATATGTTTTTCAAACAGTCTCATGCTATCTGCAGCACATCCTTTGATTATAATGATTATAAAATGACACAAGTATTTCACCTAATCCACTTGAAGAAAGAGTGATGCAGCAATGCATTGACAAATAATTAATTAACATTTGAGCACCAACATAGCAACCAAACACTGAAATGAATGTGCATACTTCAGTGCACGCCTTTATTGAGTGCTGATAGCTGGTATTACTTTGCCAATTTGGCTTATCTGTTTCATAAAAGCTGATGCAAACTGGAATACATGTTTATGAATCAGGAGCTTTGTTCTGGGCGACAACCAGATGTTACTGAAAAAGAGGCTTTTGACTCAGAGAGTAACCATACCATGTACTGCAGGGAGGATTATTATGTTTTTAGTTTTTTTCTAGTTTAATTGTTTGCAAATACTTTTTATTTTATTTTTTATTTTTCAGATTTTTGCATCAGCATACCGCCATGGTATTTCTGAAATAATGCACTGGTCTGCTAAGAAGGTGCTTTTTTTATTTTTACAGCTGTTACCTTTTGCAGATTCCAGACAGAACCATCCAGTTAGTGTTAAGTTAAATCAGGAGCCATTTTTCACTCAATCTTGACATATACTGTACCCTGCTTTGCCCTAACAATTATTTTGGCTGTACCTGACCACCTACCAAAGCAAGGTATGGCCTTCATAGAGACAACAGATTTAAATAAAACAGGGGAGAATGGGATGTTGAAATTAAGGGGAAAAAACATGCCTGTTCCTTCGTTCGAGTTGGAATCTACCAGAAACCTCTTTTAAAGAATTATTGTCTTTGGGTATCGTCAGCATACGTCGACAGGATCTAATTGGGTTCAAGGATTAAGATAAAGTTGGGACAAGGGAGGCCAAAGCCTTCACTATAGTACAAAAGTAAAGGTGATCCTGAGCGCTTTACCTCAACTAGCCAGTTAACATGTGTTTTCAATCCAGTGGAATAAAAACACAGATGGGGGGCTATATGATCTTAGACTCACAAGACCACTGAGGTGTGCCTCCATGAATGCAGACTATTTATTTTCTTAAATTACGGCTGGAATAGATATCTAACCCAAATAAATCCTAAATCCTAAATTGCATTTTTTTTTTTGTATTGCGCGGTAATCAGTACCAGATGTCTAATATTAAATGTAATCTGTTGAATAGTTTTGTTAAGATCATTTATATTCTTTTGGGCGCAGTTGTTTATAATAAAGATGCTCGAATGTTTTTAGTTCAATTGGAGATTTTAATATCTAATAGAATGAAGTACACCATTAAAAGCATGGTGCGGTTACACGCAGTATCGTGCAATTTGATTTTCCGGAAATGCCAATGGAGGTTTGATTTGAGTTATAAAAGAATTGGGAAACACATGTTATAGGATTGTCAGTAAAAGCAACAAGAAAAAAGTACAATACTACTATATTATCTATAATTTATGTGTTCTTGTCAGTTTTGAAATATATTAACGTTTTATGTTAAAGTCTTGAGAGCAAACACGGTTTGCTGTTGAGCCTTATAAAACTGATATATGCTTTTCTAATTTCCAAGCAGGAACATGAGAGTTCATCATCAAGCCAGTGGGATTTAGGTAGCTATAACAATGACACCATTAGAATTGTAAAGCTGTTGGGTTACAAGATCCATATGTCCCAGCGTGATGATATATCCCAAACTGTGGATTTCTAATATGTTTTAACCTCGTGAACCCGCTAACCTGACCTGAACAGCGCCCTCTCGCCAGAGGGTTACAGAAAATGAAAACCTGTTTTGGGTTCATTTCTCCTTTTCTCTTTCTGTTGGCGTTGTGTGCTTGCTGTTGGTCCTTGGAAGCCAACTCCACAAATATAACCTAAAGCTAACCTGACCACCCAGTAGCCCCATGTCAATCAAGGACGCAGGACCACCCCTCCATGCTTTCCTGCAATCCCAATCAGTAGAGCATTTCAGGGGGCAGGGCATAGGTTGCAACCTCTTCTGTGTTGGTCAGGTCTCACTCAGCCTATGATGCAGTGCTACCTACTGGGAATGTACAAAAGCCCATTCAGACTATCCGAAAACTTTTGGGACACTAGAGCATTTTTCAGTACTCAGATTTCTTTCTTTCTTTCTTGACGGGCATCTTGACCTTACTTAGAAAATCAGTTTATTTTTTTTAGCGCTAGACAGGCTAAGACAATCATGACTGCTGCATGTGCCCTTTGTTTAGCTCCCATGTAGGAAAGGAGAAGGTATCGCTTTTTTCAACAACAGGGGGTGATCAAGCCACAGGTTAGCACAGGGTGAGAGGGGGGCTGTGATTTACATGTGTCGCTCCTTGAATCCAGACACACTCCGAGCAGCCCAGTGCAGCTGCTTCTGATAAATGGTCACAGATAACGATCCTGCAGTTCACAAGATGTCTAAACCACGAGAGGGTTCAGGTTGCGCTGCTCGACCTGTGAGCTGTTGAGGTGCTCTGTTGCAGAGTGTGACCTTTTCATCCTTCCCCCAGTTCCACTGCAGTAGACGGTCAAGCTGTTGAGGCAGGACCTGGGCTGTACTGAAGAAAGAAAGGGCCGTTCTCTGTGTTTGTAGATTCAAGGCTTTGCATTTTGCAGCACGGGGTACATGTCTGGTTTAGCTGCCTGCTGAGTACCAGGCTTTGACTGTGAACTTTGTGTTTATGGGCTCACGCAAGAGTCTAGCGTCCCCAGCGTGATTCACATCTAGTTTTTCCAGCTGCTGTAGTCAAGACCTCTTTGGAAAGAAATTAGCACTCGTTATTTTTTTTTTAGGAAAGACATTTTTACTATAAAAGCATACGTGACGATGTGATACCAGAAAAAAGTCACGATTCATAGTTTATAGGGAGTAAGTAAAATGCTTCTCACTCTTCTGTGACAATTACATAAAAGCTCCCTTGATGTTTCCCTATTCCAACAATAGCACTTTTATTTTGACGTAAACGTGACATTTCCAAGACCGCAACTGTAGTATTTCTGTCTGACCCCATGCTTATAAATGGAGGAAAAAACATCTTTCTGTATCTATTCAGTCTAAATAAAGAGCACATTTCAAAACTCAACGAACATTACTTTGAACCAGAATCTTTCAAATAACCGCTCAGTAAAGAATTTACTTTTGGTCTCAATTACATCATCAAAAAAAAAGGTATTTAGGAATTGTTTATCAATGTGTAAGTTGGAGTCACCATGTCTCCAGCTCTGAAGTATCCTGAAATAGGAATTGTGTTGATAATATACATTCCTGTTCTGGATATCGCAGGGAAACCCAAAAAGTCACAGTTTGTTGCCATGTTACTGCAAAATGATTCTGAATGCAGCATAAGTGGACCCACTGTGCTGGTTTCAATGCAGTATTTCAAAGGGAAGCAACCTATAGCAGATACAAATAAGGGAGCATTCATACAAAGATGTCTTTAGTCCAAGCAAAGAAATAGCTCCTAGTTTAATCACGGGGGAGAGATTGATGACAGTGATGAAAATAATATGAGTGCAGCTGGACAAATTAGCAGTCCTGCTTTTTAAAATCTATTTATTTACCAAGACACCGCTATTATTTTCACTGAGTTGTTGTCACTGAGTTTGAGTTAGAGAGAGAGAGAGAGAGAGAGAGAGAGAGAGAGAGAGAGAGAGAGAGGGGGGGGGGGGGATGATGGGAGAGCGATGGGAGAGCAGAGGAGGAGAGAGACAGTTATATTGTAAAATCCTGTGCGTTGCTATGCCTTGTTCAAGCATGAAGAGTGTTGATCCGAAGCCTGCAGGGCAGTGTGCTATCTGGCTAAATGTATGCAGCTGTATTTACTGCCACTGTTTGTTGTTCCCTCGGAGGCTCTAGGATGGGAATTTTCTGTGTCACTGACTCAAAGGATGTTGGCCAGGCTTTGAAGATCCTGTGTTTTTGTAAAAAAAGGGGAAAAAAGATTTAAGCATTAGGCATGTCAAGCTGGATTTAACACTCTGGGTTCTGGGGCTCTCACTGTTTAAGCACTTATTGCCTTTTCCCGGGCCCGAAGGCTGGTACATTGGATCGAATTAGGACAGTGGTAATTCTCCACCGCATCAAGCTAACAACTGTATAGTTTCTTGATTTTTGACACATTTTCCCAAGCATCCCTAAGCATGTATTGTACCTGCTAGCTATTGTACCTGGTGCCTTTGCCACTGGCATTTCGTGGCCCCACAATTGCAAGATAATTTTATAATCACAGTGTGCTATCTGTTTGGCTGCAGTGCGTTTGGCAGCGTAGATGACTCCTGCAGATTGTGTTGCACTTACCTTTTGTTTTCTGATAAGAATTTTTTTTTTTAGATCTTGACCTAGGTTATGCTGTGATGAGAGCATGCCTCTGCTATGCTTGTGTTTTACAGTTTAATTAAGTTTGGTCCAGGGGCTGTTGCTGATTTGAGTAATAACTCACCAGCACTGTGCACAGACTTGCCTCCTGTGTGTTTGCTGGAAAGACCCTTATTTCGTCTTTAAAATGTTAAAAAGTAACACCTGCTGAATAGACCAGACATGTGAAGAGCAAAGCTATGCTTTGTACACGTGATTTCAAATTGATCATGGAAAATGTAACTAATAACAGCTATTTTTAACGGCTGACCTTTTGAGCGACATTTTCTCATTATTGTTGCTATGCTTTACTACACTTTCCTATGCTTTTACTGTGCCACCTTTTGAAGAGAACAAAAAAATAAACAGTGACATATTTAAATGTTTACTAAGATAACTGCTCTGTCATTTAACATTTTTTTTACTATTCTTTTCTTTCAGAAAATAAAGGAGTAAATAACCAAATAGTGTAACTAAATAAGTCAAATAATATATTGCTAAACACTTGAGACAGAGTGTGTGTGGCCAGTGGTGTTTGTGAAGGCTTGGAAAGGGTTAAGCTGTCTTTGGAATGCCAGATTTTTTTTTTTCCTCTCTTGTTTCTGAGTAGCTGCTGAGGTCACCTGCAAGGGATTAGGCCGCCGCTCGCAGACAGTTGTTGGGCAAGGAGTGTCTGAGCACGCCCGGGTGGAGGGGGAGGAGACTGGCTCTGCGGGAGGGGCCTTCCTTCCACGCTGGTGTCATCCAGATGCCTGATCACTGAACACACACACACAATGAAACACATGTACATGCACGCACACACACAGATACACACACATGCATACACACACACACACAAACACAAACACACTGAAACACACCCACGCATGCACACACACACACAAACACAAACACACTGAAACACATGCACACAGACATACACACATACACACACACATACACACAGCCTTTTAAGGCTACAGTTTTCTGGTGAAAGAATACTAGCTGCAAACTAGCTGATAATTTGGAATCCCTTTCCACACAATGGATCTGGCACAGATAGGATAGGATAGCACACAGATGCCGATATGGTACCATGGTACAGCAAGTACTATTGGAATACCATCGCTACAGTACAGCGCTGTATGCCAAAATATAACTGTGTTGCCACTGTGGTACCATGCTACCAATGTCTCATACCCTTGTCCTGCTATTTCTATTGTACTGTAGTGCTACTGCATGGCATTGAAGTTCAAGTCTTTGCTGCTAACCACTGCAGGTTGCTTTGTGCCCCAAACCTATATGGACAAACAAGGTAACAACGTTACTGTATATCGGATTCTACTCTCTCCATATGAACAATTAGTCATGACATCTGGTCACTTTGTCTTTCAAACTATGGTGAGGAGAAGATCACAGGGCCTATATCTTCCAATTACTGGTCAATTTCAGTGTTTAACAATCTGTCTAGGAAATCTTTGAATAAACAGAATTATCTAAACAGTAAACTATGCGGTTTAAGAGCAACATGTTCCAGTTAACTTGGCAAGGGGATTGATCTTATCAGCTCTCTAGCCAAACTCTCTGGAGACCTGCCATTGTCAGAACGTTTTATTTTGGATTGAATTAAAAGACCAAAATGTGCTTACGGATGCTGCTTAGAAAAAATAATAATAATAGTAATAAAAAATATATACAGTATATATATTACATATGATTTTGGTATTGACCAGTCAACAGTGTTTCATCCCCATGCTTTCACTAGACCATGCTTCCTTGGTATTTCCTTGTGTGTGTGTGTGTGTGTGTGTGTGTTTATTGCATTCTTCCAAGGTTAAGCCTGGGTACTGTATGTACTACTTCATCAAAAAGAAAACAGGTCTGTTATTTACATTCTCTGCAAGGTGGCTTTGGGACAACAGCACTTTTTCCACACACGCCTAACAGCTTCCAGCCACTTACTCACTTAGTGACCACAAACAAGCTTGCTCCTGTTTCTGCTACCACTTGCAGTAGCAGCAGGGGGAGTTCTTAGTTCTTCCCTTAAACATTACACATGATTAGTATGAATAAAACAGCAGAGGGGAGCTTTTCTTAACCAGAACAGATATAGTGAAAGCGATTGAAACTGGTCAAAAGGACCCCTATTTCCTTCAATAAACCATTAATGCTCCAAACTGGGAAGCAGTGGTCTTGCATTTCCAAACCAATTGCCACACAGTAGGACACCAGGAGGCCTGAAGCCTTGGAAATGATACAGCAGGTTATCACATAAAGAGCCTTTCTGTTTCCCACTACTCCTGAGAGCACATAAACAAGGTAAAAAAAGGCTCTCCTTTTATCAAGAGGAAATATTGTTGTCAAGATGGCCCGGTTGTATTGAATGCAGCTTTCTGTTTTGAATCACTTATTGAGAGGTGCATCGATTTTATTCAATTACAGCCTCTGTAATGGAAGGGTTTCGCAAATTACTCCAAACTAATTAACCACTTATATAAGCTGGACATGCAGTAGACATTCATGATTCGCTAGATTAATCGATCTCTCAGATGTTTGCTCTCCGAAAGAAAAACAGACTTCCATGCACTAACAGTAACTATAGTTCAAGGTTCAATATTGGAAATACTGTTCAAACCTTGTCCATGGTTTGGCAAATATGACTGCTGCTTGAAAGCACATTAAACCGCGATAAGAGCTTCAATACAATGGAATAGGCTGTTTGAATGATAATCTATAGAAAAAGGCTTAAACAGCATTATGAAAAGTTTATAAGAGAGTCTCAAGGCTTTTTGCTGCAGCTGACTGAATGAGCATTCAAATTGAAAGGTGGCTGAGGTTATCTGCTTTGTCTATGCAGAAGCCAATTGCATAAACACATTAATTAGAAGAACACATAACAGTGAATCCTTTATTGAAAATACATGCCGGTTTCGAAATTACTGGATTCAGTAGTGTTTCTTTAAGTTGTTTATGCTTAATTAAATGTGTATACCTATTATAAATTTCAAATACGAAATCCTTTATCTGCATGAAAAAAAAAATCATAGCACAATATGGAAATTTCAAATATAAACATTAAATATGTATTTTTCCCATCTTAAGGCATTATTAATTTACCAAGACAGTATATACAGACGTGCTCAAATTTGTTGGTACCCTTACAGCTCATTGAAATAATGCTTCATTCCTCCTGAAAAGTGATGAAATTAAAAGCTATTTTATCATGTATACTTCCATGCCTTTGGTATGTCATAGAATAAAGCAAAGAAGCTGTGAAAATAGATGAATTATTGCTTATTCTACAAAGATATTCTAAAATGGCCTGGACACATTTGTTGGTACCCGTTAGAAAAGATAATAAATAATTGGATTATAGTGATATTTCAAACTAATTAGTTTCTTTAATTAGTATCACACATGTCTCCAATCTTGTAATCAGTCATTCAGCCTATTTAAATGGAGAAAAGTAGTCACTGTGCTGTTTGGTAGCATTGTGTGCACCACACTGAACATGGACCAGAGAAAGCAAAGGAGAGAGTTGTCTGAGGAGATCAGAAAGAAAATAATAGACAAGCATGGTAAAGGTAAAGGTTACAAGATCATCTCCAAGCAGCTTGATGTTCCTGTGACAACAGTTGCAAATATTATTAAGAAGTTTAAGGTCCATGGAACTGTAGCCAACCTCCCTGGGCGCGGCCGCAAGAGGAAAATCGACCCCAGATTGAACAGAAGGATAGTGCGAATGGTAGAAAAAGAACCAAGGATAACTGCCAAAGAGATACAAGCTGAACTCCAAGGTGAAAGTACGTCAGTTTGTGATCGCACCATCCGTCGCTTTTTGAGCGAAAGTGGGCTCCATGGAAGAAGACCCAGGAGGACTCCACTTTTGAAAGAAAAACATAAAAAAGCCAGACTGGAATTTGCTAAAATGCATATTGACAAGCCACAATCCTTCTGGGAGAATGTCCTTTGGACAGATGAGTCAAAACTGGAGCTTTTTGGCAAGTCACATCAGCTCTATGTTCACAGACGAAAAAATGAAGCTTTCAAAGAAAAGAACACCATACCTACAGGGAAACATGGAGGAGGCTCGGTTATGTTTTGGGGCTGCTTTGCTGCGCCTGGCACAGGGTGCCTTGAATCTGTGCAGGGCACAATGAAATCTCAAGACTATCAAGGCATTCTGGAGCGAAACGTACTGCCCAGTGTCAGAAAGCTCTGTCTCAGTCGCAGGTCATGGGTCCTCCAACAGGATAATGACCCAAAACACACAGCTAAAAGCACCCAAGAATGGATAAGAACAAAACATTGGACAATTCTGAAGTGGCCTTCGATGAGTCCTGATCTGAATTCTATCGAACATCTATGGAAAGAGCTGAAACTTGCAGTCTGGAGAAGGCACCCATCAAACCTGAGACAGCTGGAGCAGTTTGCTCAGGAAGAGTGGGCCAAACTACCTGTTAACAGGTGCAGAAGTCTCATTGAGAGCTACAGAAAACGTTTGATTGCAGTGATTGCCTCTAAAGGTTGTGCAACAAAATATTAGGTTAGGGGTCCCATCATTTTTGTCCATGCCATTTTCATTTGTTTTATTATTTACAATATTATGTTGAATAAAAAATCAAAAGCAAAGTCTGATTTCTATGAAATATGGAATAAACAATGGTGGATGCCAATTACTTTTGTCAGTTTCAAGTTATTTCAGAGAAAATTGTGCATTCTTCGTTTTTTGTGGAGGGGTACCAACAAATTTGAGCACGTCTGTATATATATATATATATATATATATATATATATATATATATATATATATATATATAGTTCATCTTTATATAAAAAACAATACCTTGTATTCATGGATTTTATGTTCAAGCTTTAGGCACTAGGCGCAGTATCTTTATTTAATTATCAACCTTATGCAGTGTGCCGCTCATTATATGTGAAAGGCTCTGGCAACTTATTGCAGGTGCAGTTTAAAAGAATTTACACTCACAGATGTTCATGAGTTCCCCAAATCCTCTTGAAAAACATTATGAACAGCATGAGCCAGTCAGTCATACAAGCACCTTCAAGGCTTTTCAACAGCAACAGGTATGGGCAGCACAGGCCCATTTGGTATGAAATAAGAATCTGGGCTAACTAAAGTGAAGGCTACAAATGCTTTACTCTCCAGTCTAAAAATAGTGACACAACAGAAATCCCCTTTGACAGTAATACTGAAAGAAACTGAACGGAGGCAAGCAAACATCAATGTTGTGTTAGAAAACTGCCGTCATTCTGCATGAGAAGGTTCCTGCTAGAATGGATTGGACGTCTCACGATTTTTATCCACCCAACCAGGAAGCTCCATTAGTGGGCACTAATATACGGAAATGTTATGTCAAATTAATGATCAAAGTGTTCACCAAACCTCTCTGTGCTTTACCGTACTTGCCTGTGCTTTACCATGAGCTCACTATGCTTTATTGCATATTTATATTAATAAGGGGAATACCTAGCTTTAAAAAAAATACATTAAAAAAGTAAACAAGTCTCTAACTGAAAGGTTTAAAATTTTAAATTTGCAATGGACGTTGTGACAGGGTAGCGTCACGGCCCAGGCTGATTACCAGCAGGAATTAGACCCAGAGACAGAAAGCTGCAGTTTTAAACTTCATTAAACAAAAACAAACATGAACAAATAAACAGGGCATGCGAGCCAAAATAAACAGTTCAAACTAAATAATTCCCACTTGTAGGCTGGGCAGTTGCCTTCACTACAGTTTCAACACCAACATCAACACCAACACACCAAACACCAACACCAACATCAACACACCAACACCCCAACACAAACACAAACACCAACACCAACCCCAGCCCCAACACCTCAACACCCCAACATCAACACACCAACACCAACACCAACACCAACACCAACACCAACACACCAACACACCAACCCCAACCCCAACCCCAACACCCCAACATCAACACACCAACACCAACACACCAACACCCCAACACAAACACCAACACCAACCCCAACCCCAACACCCCAACATCAACACATCAACACACCAACACCAACACACCAACACCAACACACCAACACCAACATCAACACACCAACACCCCAACACAAACACCAACACCAACCCCAGCCCCAACACCCCAACATCAACACACCAACACCAACACCAACACCAACACCCCAAACACCAACATCAACACACCAACAAACAAAGGCTTTTGCTTCCTTTTATACATGTGGCCACTCCCCAATTAGCACTCAATTACCTAATTGGGGAATATCCACACCTGTGATTGTTGGCAGGGACAGATTTAACCCCATCTCTGCCAACCTTACATATGTTTACCTGTTTGCAATAAGACGTGATTATGGACCATTTAAGTTGGTGGATTTCTGGTCATTTATGTTGCGCCCTCTGAGCCCTGTAAAATAACTGTGCCAAGGGGTGCTGAGTGGCTCACGTGGTAAAAGCACAGCCGCGTGGTGTGCAGGGTGAGTCATACAGCACAGGTTGGCATCCTAGCTGTGCAGAGTCACTGGTCTTTGATGGGGATTCCAAAGGGATCATCGCATTTGCACTGGTGCATTTGCTCTTACTCTGGTGGGTTAGGGATGCAAAATCCGGCAGGGTCTGTTTTTCCTCATTGCACTACAGAGAACCTTGCTGGGCAGTGACCAGTGAGCTCAAAAGCGGACACCTGCAGTCACCTGATATCCGCTCTCGAGTGCCTGGGGTGTAAAAGAAGAAGCTGGCTCGGTCGTGGGATTGGAGGACATCCATTGAACCTTCAGATCTCCTGAGTCATGTGGGGAATTGCTGCGGTGAGGGTAAAACATGATTGGACATTCCAAATATATACAGTATATCTGTCCCAATGAAGATACTGGAGATACTGCACAATAGAATAGTGTAGATCATTATACAATATAACAATGCCATTCCTGTCACAAGAATCTCAAGGAGCTACATGAAGTAAGAAAAAGGAACTACCAAGGATAAAGAGAGACGTATTTAGTCAGGACTTACTATATTTAGGAATCTGAATCATGCATTGCACTGGAAAAGGTGTCTCTGTTAAGTAGAAATACTGTCGTAAAGTCCAGTAAATGCACAAGCATTTTGTGCCCAAAGATCATGAAAACATGTCTTCCCGCTCTTCTGCGTCTATAAGGCACGTCAAGCACCAGGCACAGCCCTAATGCAGCATATTATTGTAACTTTAAAATAAATAATTAAAATGCAAGTTCGTTAGACATAAAACAGCGCGATCAGCAACATGGTCGAGACAGCGGACAGCAAGTCGCTCAAACCTCAACAGCCCTCGTTAAGCAGGGTGCATTTAAGCCAGCTGCAGCAGAGGAACGTTGACTTGTTCCTACAGCTTTTCAAAGGTCAAGGGTCAAGATACATTAATCCTCCCTGGAATGACACTTAGTTTACAGAGCAGTGCAATTGTTGCCACGTTTGCGAGCCAAAACATCTGAGGTAATTTCTACTCGCAGCAAATATGAAAATATGTCCTAATTTGTTTTTATAAAACTCATCTGTTGCTCCCAGAGCATTTTCAATAAACACCCACGACTCAACCTGGTTGTAAACAAGCTGGGCTGCATCTGTGCGGAGTCCTGGGTAGCAGTGGAAAAATAATACATAAAACTATTTATTATTAAATAATACTAAATAAAAGAAAATGTGTTTGTGAGTGCTACCAAACTAAAATAAGACTAGTTTTGGTCCCCCTCCCAAAGAAAACACAGGCTTCTTCAAATTATATTTAAAATATTAATGCTGGCCTCTACTAATAAATATATTTAATATAATGTACAAAAAGTTCCTAGTAGGTAACTATAGGGACGTCAATTTAAAAACAAAGTATTAAAAAAACACAGGAAGAGACTCAAGCTTCTGCAATTGTGCTATTGGTACTTATTGCTGCAGACAGTTATATAACCCTCGTTACAGAGAAATATTAAAATTGAGACTGAGAGACAAATAGCTTAGAAAAAAATCTGGTAATAAAGAAGAAGACGACAGGCAGTTCAATTGATTTTGTGAAGTCTGCATTTCTTTACAAAAGAAACCTTTTAATATAAAAATGGGTCCCAGCAACCCACATGTCTAGGTTTTAGTTCCCTATGGGGTGCCATGCTGTCGGCTTGCTTCATTGTCTTTGTGGAATGGACCTCCATTCATCCGCTTTCGAGGTGAATAAAACCAATCCTGGGCCTTCACATTACAATACAGAAGTCATCAAGAAAAAAATATTACTTAATTCCAAGCGGAGAAGAATTCCCTTTTATGGAGATATAATGACTTAAAGTTTAATCTCTTCCGCACTGAAATGAGCACAATGTTCCATTTTAAGAAAGTTAAATTACGCATTTAAATGGAGACGTGTAATATGCTTAGTTAAAGCGGGCTGGCGATGACTGCAGTTAATCAGCAGTCCCCACATTAAACTGGGATGCATACTGTGGCTGCTGCACTGTCTAGTGGGTAAGAGAAAAACACTGGGAGCTGTGCGGGGCTGGGTTTGAACCCCTTTTTGGTGCGAAACCTGTATATCTGTGTATTACTTTCAGAATACCAGAAACTGAGTTGGCAATTTGAACACACGTTTACTAGATACCTAAATAGAGGATCCAACCCTAACACATGCACACTGTACAGAAGTTGGATTTATTTACACGGTGACTCATTGAGGCCATGCTAAAAAATACAAGCCTTCATGTCAAGATCATGAGATAATTTATTGGGATCCACAACAACACAATTAATAAATACATTGCCTTGCCTTTTAATGAGCCTGTAACAGGGCGAGGTGCCCTGTACATTGTTTTGTTTATTTATTTTTAGATCGGGGTCTCCCCCTCCGCCCCTGTGCAGATTGTTTTGTGTTTTGTTTATTTTTATGTTTTGGTTAAATGACGGCGTAGCCGGTTTGTTTTGTTTTGTTTAGTGGATGGGTAGCCCCATCCACAACATAATTAATTAAAACTCGTGCAGAAAGTGGCCATCTCCCGAATTAATTAAGTGATTAATTTTGTTGCTAATCGGGAGATGGTCACCTGAATATAAAAAGCCTGCTTCTCTCCAGCTCGGGGTGGGAGTTCAGAGGAGGAACGAGAGAGCGATTAGAGAGACGGAGAGCGAGAGAAATTTATTTAAAAAACGAAACTAACCAAGGATAGCGTCAGTGAAGGCGATTGCCCAGCCTGACGGGTTGTAGTGTTCGTGATTTGTTTTTGTTTGAAACCTTTTATTTCGCTCTTTGAGCAAAGTGTTTTGTTTAAATATTTTATTTATTTTTGTTTATTAATAAAAACGGCAGCCAGCCGCGTCTTACTTTGAACTGCAGTACTGCCTTGGTGTCAGTTTTCCCTTCCTGCTTCTGCCTGACGTCAGACCATCGGTCACACTGTCACAGAGCCATATTCACTTCATCTCTAAAAGTGAATTGACTTGAGCAGGGTTTGAACTGAGGTAGCTGGGAATGCACAGCGTTGATTCCCAGTAAGACCCTGCATGGGTGATATTCAGAGTCTCTGAGGCTGCCAGTCGCCAGCATTTCACAAGCGCTAAACCCAGCTCTTAAATATCTCAGAAGAGAAAGAAACTACACAGAATGGCACTGTACGTCTGGCATAATAAGGTCACTTTACAGATTCACGGTGACATTATAATGTACGTGTCACAATGCTGGGGCATTAACACCATGACACAACAGCATAATAGTGTCAAAATGTCTGGCAATTGGACGAGGCTGTGGTTTGCTGCTGCAGGAGAGACTCGACACATCTGACAAGGTCCTGGCCTGCTCCAATTCACCCCGATCATTTTTTTTAACAGGATATTAATTTTGGGTCTCGATTTATGTCTCAGACTCTATTAAATGATCAATCAAAAACAATCCCTCCCTTTACTGTAATTCCGTTTTTAATTTGTGCAGGTTTTGGTAGTAGTGTGGTAGCTTGGATCCAGGGCAGGTGAAGTCAACTAATTATCATTCAATTATAAAAGCAGTATAAGTGCAGTACCGTAAAACTCCTAATAATAGCACAGCCCCAATAAATGCCCAGAAGGGACTGCGATACATAATAATTACATGCACACTGAAAAATGGACCCTGCTACTGTATCAGTCCTCCTTCCCAGCTAATATAACTTTAAATTACATTCACAGAGTGTCTATTATTATACTTTTAGTGTAGGCTACTATTAGGGACTTTATGGTACTTATACATTTGATAGTGGTAATGCCAGGGGGTTGATTTGATCAAACTCTGCTGGATAAGCCTGAATAGGGAATCTTACTGTACCTGGATTGCATCAAATACTTTTTAATGGTAATCACTGGGCATAACCATGGATAGGGGATTCAATCCAGGGTGATCTCCCAGCGCTGTAAAATGCTCTACAAGAATCCTGCTGCGGCATATCCCTGGGTAAAGTTTGATCTAATCGACCCCTTAGCCTGGTGGTGTTCTGGCTGCATTGCTAGGGCTTCTGTTTTTCAGTTTTTATTAATTGTATTTTTCGTTGCTTATTTTTAGCTATTTTCAAGTTTTATGTAAATCGTTTTTTTCGGGGCTTTTGTTTTTGATATACTGTATGAAATTAGTGTTTTCGGTTACTTTCCAAAATGCTTGAGCGTTATTTTTTTCTGTCAAAATATGTACAGTAGTAACTCGACAGCACTTAAGTTGTACCTTCTTTCCTTTGCTGTCTTCCACAATGAAATCCCACATGCTTCTGGGTTTTTTTTGTGTAGGCATTTTTGTACATTTCGCCACAATTCTGTTTTAAGTCCTCCGTATCTTAACTGTAATGCAGCTTTAAATCCTGCTAACAAGCCTCCATTCCTGATTGTAATCTCGTTTTAAATCTCGCAAGCGGAGTCTCCAATAGAAATGTAGGAATGTGCAGTCACTCAGTAGTTGGGGTGGGTTTAAAGTATTCCGAACTAATCAATGATGGATGCAAGTCAGGAAGGCGGGACATTGCCCAGCAGCACTGGGAAATGTATTTATTATTATTTTTGTGGTAGGTTTTATTTTTTAATGGGAAAAGGGTAAAGTCAACGTGAATTGGTTAACCATTTCCACAGTTTTTCCGGTGTTTATTGGCTATCCACCGGTTTCAGTTTTTTTGTATCGTGGGTGTTTTATCGGGTCTTATCGGTTAAAACCGAAAAATCAGAAGCCCTACTTATAATATTACAAAAGTAACATTAAGGTCACTCTCTGCTGTATACTTTAATATGGATGACCAAAGGGTTTCATAGTATGAGTTTCTACTCACAGCTTTCCCATCCTTATTCTTGATAACACTACAGTGGCAGTTTATATTAATATGTGCATAATTTATAAAGAATGGATTTCTTCATCACTGAAATTCATCAGGAAGGAACATTTCATGTTTCTTTTCATGTTATTAAATTTGCCAAACTATTTACATAAACCTGCATATACTTAACAAGTTTGGAAACTTCCAAACAAAAACTAACGGGTGTGTGACAGTCAGAAGGAGAGTTATGAGGCTTCAGGGATCATCCTGCTCGCAATAAATTAAAGCAGAAAATGTTTAGCGCTGCTGAGACCTTACTGATGGTTTCAGAGGGTGAAAAATAATGTAAATGGACCTTAAATCAACTGAGCTCCTGTAACTTGAGAATACGTCTTGAAGTTAAAAAGTCTCGTTCCTCGTCCATCCTTGAGATACAGTGGCGGTTTTTACAATCAGCCTTCCTGCCGTTTTTAAAGGAGAGTAATTTCCACAACCTTTGGGGTATAACTTTCGTTATGACCATTCTGTTAGATGATATGTGTCTGGAGGCCCCTGTCTAGGAGGTGACACACAGTATATGATAAGATGATTAATCTGTTTTGGCTCTGAACCTCAACCCTGCACTTGTAATGATCTTACCACTGAAGAAAAACATAGCCTCAGCCTATTTGCAGTGACTTGCTTTTGCTGTGATGACAATGGGAATGCTAATTCAGGTAATATACAGCAATTGCGTACTATAGGTTTCAACCATGGCCACTTTCTTTGTAATAACCGGTATCTTAGTTGAAGTCCACTTTAAACAATTAAATTACAACCTATTTGAAATAATTACTCTTCTAATTTTGCAGTTTATCACCCTTGGAATGTTATTGGCAATTAAAAAAAAATAAAAATTCTTAGTAGGTTTTAGGCTACAGGTCAAAATTAAGACAACAAAATCAAAACATTTACCTTAAGAATACTTTTCAAACAATTATCAAACAGTGTGCATAGTTTAATCCTCTTTTCTGACACTCTATTATTTGAATGAACTCATTTTCATAACAACATTTGGTCCTTTTGTTTGTTTTTTGTGTTTATGTTACATGGCTACCTTACATTGAGTGGTTCCTCCTGTGGGGCTGTCAAAACAAAGAGAGTAAACACTTTCAAACATGTGATAAGACAGAGTACTTCAGCCTCGTGGATCCTGGTTATAGCTGAGGACTGGGAGCCACGACAATATCATGCAGGGATGAATTGCTTGACATCTTCATGCTTCGTTCACAGCAGCAAATAGAGTAAAGCAAGACCCAGCTGTAACTAGGAGGCATACTTCCTGTATCTTAAAAGAAAGAATCGAGAATTAGAATAACGTTTTTATCCAGCCGTATTTCCAGGAGAAACCCCATTAAACTGCAAGTCCCCTACTCTCTAGTGTTTGCGTTTCATTCTCTATTGTTGTATTAGCCTGTGTGGATTTCTCTCGTCTGTTCCCCGCTTGTGAAAAGCTCCCTCTCCTTGCTCCTTCAAAAGCACCGTCGCCATTGAGGTGAACCGGAGCAGAGGAGATGCAACTATCCAGATAATGATGCCATCAGTGTGCCATGGGCAAGCCGTGATGCTTGATAACACTTCAAACAGATTGACTTTCTAATGGGCACTCGCCAGAATTAATCTAATGCCTTTCCTGAGGACTAGGGTTCTGGTTTAAAGGCCTCATCTGAACTACTGCTGTGAAGTGAACCACACCGAGACAAATCTGAAACTGATACTTTCTGTATCTCTTGAGAAGTTTAATATGAATCTGCTAATTAATTAAAACTTCACAATAACAAAAACTTAACCAGAAGCAGCCATTTATTATTTTAACAAAATATGACATTTGAAATAGTAGGAGTAAAAATAAAATCCAGTCCAATGTGTTCTTATCAATTGTATTATTTTGTTCTGAGCAGAAATGTATAGCAGCCCATGTACACTGCTGTCTGGGTGCATTACTATCAATTCAGCAATATTAATTCTGACACAGTTGCTGTGTTAATAGACCCTGCATTGGACAGTTAAGGGTCTTTGTTTGGAACTGCTGGGTTCACCTCATGAATATGTATGAGGGGTGTTTCACTAATTACTACAATTGTATCATGAATATGTATAGAGGCATCTCTTAAACATATGACATCAGGCTTCAGATAATGTACAGTAATTGCATATTGTTTAATGAAGCCTTGCCATAGCATTGTGTCTGAAATCAATATTAAACTTGAAGGCTTATTCCCCTTTTTTAAAATCAATCCAATAAATCATTAACATGTTATGTCATGCTTTCATAGAAACTGACATCAGGATAGCCACACATACAAGACAATGTAAAAAACCAACATTGCTACTAAGGTTACGAATATTTTAATGTGTCTGTACAATATAAACACGAGAAGCTCTCTCCTTTTCTGCACCGCATTTAATATGCCTTCTTGAAAATGCTGTTACATATTTAATAGACTCACTTGTATCAAAGAACACAATGAGCAAGACACATTTTGAGTGCTTTTATCTAGAATAAAACCAGAGTTTTGTAAAAAAAAATGTAACTGGTGTTTTTAACTTTTCTGAAAAGCAAATTACACATTACAGGACTAAATTATTTCGATGTAGACTGAAAATGACAATGCGGTGATAAAACCAAACTGGCTATGAAGTGATCCTGACAATCTTAAGCGGAAGTTATGGTCACATGTATTGGGGGTACATCCAGTTATGCAGGTCTCTTATTTCCCCTAGTCTAGGAGAGAAAGATCTCCTGCTTCTGTTTCCCCAGCTGTAGAGTGACAGCAGTTCCAGTTACTTGTGGAGACTTTGTCCATTACAGATACCTCAGTATTTTTGTGATCATCCATTTACTGTGTTCCATTCTTGAAAGTTATTATTAGCCACTCTGCAATCTACCAGAACTGGGCCCCGTTATCTTGCTGTTATACTGCCATCATGTACTGTAATAGATACTTTCAAGTAGTTAACAGGGGGTAAAATGTCATTTCTTTAGCACTTTAACCCTTTGAATAATGGAGTTGGGTATTTCAGACCGACGTGTGTGATTGCAAAAACAGTGTGGATTTCCTGCAAAATTGTCTTTCATATAGTACTAAACAGCTCAAATGTGTTTTTTATTTTGCTAATTTATTTTAAATCGATGTAATGTAAGCAGCACACACACACAATCACACGCATGCACGCACACTTTAAGGAATGTCGTCAAAATATTAAAGGAATTGCTAAATAATCTCATGAAAATGAACTGGAAAAGAAACACAAGTCCCAGAATGTATCAGAACACAACCACATAATATATCACATCGCTAGACCTGCCTCCTGTTCACTTTACTACAATGACCTACTGTTATAAGTATTTGTCCAAAAGTTTACAGACAAAGAGTAACTCCCCAGTTTTGCTTTGCAACATTTTTTCTCAAATAAAAAGCAAATTCATTTTCCTTTAGCCCTCTGGATTGAAACAAAACAACCAACCCTGCCAATCAAAACCTTAGAGTTTTAATTAGATGTAAACACCCCAGATTTGGATTTGCTCCTAACTTTCCAAACATCAAGACGTTTTATTAACGCCGCATCAATGCAATATAATTAGCAACGTCCCCGACATCTGAAATAACAATCCCACAGCAATCCATGTTGGGATTTGTTTCCTGTGAAATACTAGACTGTTTTAGTTATAAACTCCTCGCGCTCCAATTAGAGTGGAAATGCAATGAACATATGGAGTCAAATGGGTTTTACACTTCTTTTTTTATGAAATCCAGTTCTCATTTCCAGCCTGTTGTTTTCCATGCATGTACTGCAGTCTTTAAAGACTTGCTAAGCATTTCCTCCGCTTGAATGTTCGCTAAGAGTTAAGGACTAGATATCTATCAAATATCTAAATTATTATTTTTTTTTTTTTGCTGTGTTAACTTTATTGGACACGTAATTACTTTCTGGAAATATCATGCAAATGACATTTTGGAGCAAATAGTTTTGAGAATCTAGACCATTGTAGTTCTATTCAAGCGATCATAACAGATATGAATACCTCCACTGTAGAAATACAAATATTAATAATTCTGGCATTTTATTTACTTGCAAAGTAACAAATACACTTAGGAGACTCACATGCACTGTTA
This sequence comes from Acipenser ruthenus, assembly GCF_902713425.1. Taxonomy (NCBI): domain Eukaryota; kingdom Metazoa; phylum Chordata; class Actinopteri; order Acipenseriformes; family Acipenseridae; genus Acipenser; species Acipenser ruthenus. The sequence goes on from NC_081218.1 coordinate 11,305,613, forward strand.
GAGGGGCCAGTTTTTCACAAAGTCATTTTCCTTCAATGATTTAAACAATGTTTTTTTATGATGTTTGCAATTGTGTTGAGTGGTTTTGTGTTCTGTTGACCCAATATTGTGTTACTATCAATGTTCTCATTTAAACAAGGCCCAAGTTAAAGTGTATCTTGCAGGCCAAACACTGCCTTGTAGGAGGCAGTGTGGTCCAGTGGTTAAAGTCCAGGGCTTGTAACCAAAAAGTCACCGGTTTAAATCCCTCCTCTGCTACTGACTGACTGACTCACTCACTGTGTGACCCTGAGCAAGTCACTTAACCTCCTTGTGCTCCATCCCGCAGATGAGATGTTAAATCAATGTCCTATTGTAAGTGACTCTGTATATAATGCACAGTTCACAGCCTACCTCTGTAAAGCACTTTGTGATGGTGGTCCACTATGAAAGATGCTATATAAAAATCAAGATATTTTTATTATTATACGTTTCTGTATTTATTTCATCAAGAAATACAATTATTTTTATGTGGGTAAAAAATATTTATAAACAACAAAGATACAATGGATTTTGTGTGGTGTATGGCCACACCCACTCAAAAATCATGCTGGCCAAAAAAAAACCAGAAGTTACGTACGAAACAGTAACCACACGTGGCGACTGCTGCTGAAAACATCGAAGATGAAGTCGAAGACCCAATTAATTTTAAGGAACAGGGGCCACAACCCTATATTTTTGAACCAACGGCGAGGCAGCGGGATCCCATTACTCTATACTGTATACTGTACTCAATACGCACTTTCACAACAGCCTTGACTTGAAGGCGAGTTATATTTTTCAAATCTTATTTTCATTACAAAAAAAAAAAAAAAAAACTTGCCTTATATTTGGGCTAATATGGGTGTGTGTGTGTTCATGGTGGTTTCCTATAAAACCTTAATAATATATTTATTTAAAAAAAAAAAAATAATTTGACGTGCACTGAAGGTATCGCGTCTGACTTCAGCCTGACTCATTGCTTGCGTCTAAATCAAGTAAGTAAGCAAGTAAGTCGCCCTCTGGATAATCACTGTCGAGAAAGTGCACGCCACAAGCGACAGAATTGTTTTGGTGAACGGATTTCGCGGTGAAGTCCTCTCTTTTGACTTGTACAAACTGCACCCTGGAGTGAAATACGGCACACTTTTTTCCTGGAAAGGCATGCACCCGATGCCCTATCAGGTTGGGGTTTGTGCAACCCTCGCACACGCACGTATTCACCATATTATTATTACTATTATGATTTTTTTTATCTCACAAACCTGTAGGCCAGACATACAGGCCGAGAACTGTTTCCCTTTTGATACGTCACGCGTCCACATTAATCACAT